>NW_015150867.1:694725-715781 GCF_000732505.1 Cyprinodon variegatus | reverse complement strand
AACTAGTACTGCTAATGATTTATGTCTGGTCTTTTAAGTGTTTACTTCGGAAAATAATATACAAAAGTTAAATAATCAAATAATCAAAAATAAGACTTGATTTTAGATTAATATTGAAACATTTTATGGAAATAAGGTTTGGTTCGTCGTGATAAAAGTTACAGCATTTAAGAGACATCCCTGTGGCATCAAACTTAAAAGGAAGAAGCACAATAGTGTTTTTCCAGGTCAGAAAGCATGAAGTTTTTTAAGACTTACTAAAAATATTTGGACATAACTGTGACACAAGTAGAAGCATGCAAATTCCTTAAAGTGTCAGCTGCACCTGTGAGATGTATATGTTTTTTTTTTTTTGAGTTTTAATGTTCATAGTAGTTTGGCTTACCTTAAAAACACATTTATATACGACATCAGATGTGTAGGCTATGCTTGAGGTTCGTTCATTTGTCATCAAGAAAAAAACAAACATTCTTACTTTTGTTGAATGCCATATACCCGGGGTCTTCAAAATTTTCCAGGCCAAGGACCCCCAAGCTGATGGTGAGATGGAGCGGGAGACCCCCAAATTATATACAGTATAGTGTATGAAATTGTGTTATATTAAACTGGTCCTATAGTCACTCTATGGAGTAATGTAACGAAATTAATTTCTCCCTGAGATTATTAAAGTATTTCTGATTCTGATTCCTGGTTGATGGGACAGGTGTTGTGAATGAAACGGTNTTTTTTTTTTTTTTTTTTTTTTTCATAGTAGTTTGGCTTACCTTAAAAACACATTTATATACGACATCAGATGTGTAGGCTATGCTTGAGGTTTGTTTTATTACCCTTATCTTTTTTAGATCCTTTTATACCACTGTGAAAACAGGTAATAAAGTGCAACAGTGTGTCTGGGGTATTAAGCCTGAGTAAGGCAAATATTATTTAGCAGATAGAAGCTTAAACTGGTGTTGTATTACATATATACATTTCTATTTTGTCCACAAACGTACACTAAATACAAAGAAGAGAATCTTTTATCACCTTATTTATACCCCATCACCTTTTTATCTCTTATTATTGATCGAAAATAATTTCCTTTTCTTAATCTTCATTTGTCATCAAGAAAAAAAAAAAACATTCTTACTTTTGTTGAATGCCATATACCAGGGTCTTCAAAGTTTTCCAGGCCAAGGACCCCCAAACTGATGGCGAGATGGAGCGGGGACCCCCTAACTATATATATTGTATGAAATTGTGTCCTATAGTCACTCTATTACAGATGGAGTAATGTAAAGAAATAAATTTCTCCCTGGGATTATTAAAGTATTTCTGATTCTGATTCCTGGTTGATGGGACAGGTGTTGTGAATGAAACGGTGCCCAGCTTGAAAGAGCTCCTGTGTGTCGCTGAATGTGTGCATTGATGACTGAAAGACATCTTTTGTCTCCATTTATCTGTTTACTACAATGTGTTGAATTAATGTTAATGTGTATTTAAATACATTTCAATTAGTGGAAAAAATTGCTGGGGGGAATATAAAAAAAAAAACATCTAATCAACAAAAAAAACTTTCGCAACCCCCATGCAGTACCTCCACGAACCCCCTAGGGGTCGCGGACCCCCTGTTGACGACCTCCGCATTATATGACTCCTTCAATACAAAGCTCAGGTTTTTGTGTGGTTTACTGTTTTAGTGTCAGGCATTTGAATGTTTTATTCCCTCAGACCCTCAGGCTTTTTCCTTCTCAGTGCAACGTTTTATGGAGATAGGAAAAAAGGCAAAAACACAAAAGACAGTTGCGGTGACAAGCAGCTGTGGACCTTTAAGGTCATGTTCGTCATCAGGGTCAGGACCATTTAAACGTATCCTTTTGCTGTCTTACTCCAGAGTTAGTTTCATGAGTGTTTGTTTCAGAGTGCCGAGTAATGATTTGCATCACACCCTATGACCCAAAGAAAATCTGGTATGTCAGTTAGTGGGTTGCTGAATGAAAAGGGTAAAACTAGAAGTGGGAATGGCCCTGGAGAAAACAGGAAAGGAGGGAAGGCACCACATTGTGCAATTCCCACGACCAGAAAATTGCCCAAATCGCTGGTGGCTGTCTCTGCCCCCACACCTCCAGAGCGTACCATGATGAATGGGACATCTAATATGGCTCCGCTTTGGGGTATTAATGGAATGCACCTTATCTCTCCTACTAAGGGACACATTTTCTCTAGCAGCGTGTATATAGGAGTGAAATTCTAAAGTCAAAAATCTTGATGCTTACTTATGAAAATAGCCTAACTTTACTATAAGTAATTTTTTTATTATAGATTGCAATAAAGGTATTGTTCATTAAAAGGTTTAGCACAATACAATAAACAAATATATATATATAAAAAAACATTCCTCTCCTTACAGATTTCTTATTTTGTCACTTTAAATTAGACTATCAAACAAACTTGTAATAAGAGGTGAAAAAAATCCAGATTACATCCAAATATATTTCCTGAAGGATTCAATGTTTGGAAGCTGTAAATATTGATCTGGCTCTTTGTGGAATAAGAAATCCCCCTTTAGTTGTAGACAAACTTTTTTCCAGTATATGTTGCAGAATTGGGTTTTTCTTTTTTTTCTCTTTTCCCACCACAATATAAGGCTTTAACCTCTTGTTTGCAATCATGCCACAGCATCTTAATGAGATTTAAGTTTGGGTATGTTTTTTTAGTGAACCACACTATAAAGCAATAAAAACACATAACACATTCAGAGGTGGATTTTCGTGTGTGTTTTGGATCACTTATGTTCAGAGTTTGATATAGAAGGAAAGGAATCCATTGTCCCTTTCACTTATGGCAAGTCATCAAAGTCCTTTAGAAGCTCAGTAGTCCCAGATCATCATTATCATTGTAAGAAAGGCATCATGTCATTTGGCTTGTTTATTTAAACTTCTAATAGTATGTCAAGAATATCGACAAAAACTCAAAAGTAAGGTAAAGAATTTTAAAAAGACCCACCCTCTCCAGCTTAAAAAAATGCACATGTACAACCCTGCACCAGCTCCCGAGAGGGAACGTCTATTAAACACGTGGGAGAGCGTGCACGAGCCCATTTCTCCTCGTGCACGCTCTATTTAAAAGTTGCGGTTTGCATCGCTCATACAAGCTTCCTTTCCAAAAGAAGATTTGCAATTTTTCCATTGTGTCAGACTCACCACAGGTAAGTCAAAATGGGGAGAAGCACATAGGACGGCCTACTGTCCAGCTTTTCTAAATTTGTAGCTTTGAGGCCCATTTTCTTTATACCACACAGCACAATTACTTTAATAATCTATCACAACTAGTGGTATTGAAAGATTCAAGCATTTTTCTCTTCAACAATGGTGCTCTGGCTCAGACAGAAGTATTGAAATTCACAGGATTACACCTTGATGTTGAAAATCCATCATGTGCTTTTGCCAGCAGATCTTGTTTAGATGTGTATCTTGTCCAAATGTCATATTTTCACTCCCTCCATGTTGACAGCTTCTCAGATCAAATAAGAAAGAGCCTTATCAACTGATCCTCAAGGGTATATAAAATATATAAGGAAAACCTCTCTGACCCCCATTCCATTGTTCATTTTTCCTTTCAGAGTAAAAATATTTTACCTTCATCGCCCTCCTTGAGACATGATTCTAACTGGAAATGGTTTTGCAGTTTTGAAACTGGTCCAAAAGCTCATCATTTGATGTTCTTGTGGAAATTCATCTGAACAACTGTACTGACAATGTGTACCTACTGTGATCTTTGTTGCTTCTTTGACTCACAGCAGACTGTCATCGCAGGCATTATGTTAAGGAGGAAAGACAAAAGTATGATTAATGGATGACCTTTCTTTCTTTTTTTTCCTCTCTACATTCCCCTGCCTTTATGTACTGTTCTCAGAGGACCTGGATGACCTGCGGATGGAGGGCGTAACAGGGCTGGCTCCATCCGGTAGTAAGTTCAGCCAGGGACGCAGCTCCTATCAGTCCGAACCACAGGCCAAAGTTACCCTTAACATCTGCTCTAGGTGTGCCAGGTAAATGTTTTAACCTATCCTGATCTGAGAAATCTTAAACTTTGCAGATTTGAACAGTTTAACTGTATCAGAAATACTCTTCTAGGGTCTGATTTCTTACCTGGTAACTAAGTGGTGGTAGAAAGTGGATTGCTTATTTGTTGCTGGGATTCTGGTTATTACATATCATCTTTATTAGCATATAGCACTCTGAAACCTACTTTAAAACCATGGAGAAGCCTGAATGAAAGGTCCACTGCCTGTTTCATCAGAGAAAGGTGGCTTAACAAATGGTATATTTCATTTTAAACAGCTTCCCAGTTCCCACATTTGTATCCCTGTTAATATTAATAGTGTTTATTTTTTTTTTTTTTTATTTTTTTTTTTTTTTTTACAGAAAACTGGTATAAAGTAAGGAAGAATTTAGTTTTTCTCAGGCTTGATTTCTTATTCCAATTCTGAAAGTTCTTTCTTTTCTTCCTTCTCTCTTTCTTTTTTCCTTGCGTCTCTTCTTGAATTAATTATTTTCTTATGCCTTTTACATTTTGTGTTCTTACTTTTTCTATTGTCCTTTTTTGTGCACCCCTACAACCTGTCTTTCCTTCCTGTTGCCATTATTTAATTTCTTTCCCTTTTTTTTCTGTATATTCTAATTCCTTCTGTGCTCTCTTCCTTGTTTCCTTATATTCAATTTTCTTTTATCCCAAAATAAGAAGTGATAAAAAATAGGTATCCATATAGGCTGGTATCCAGAGAATAACATAATAGCTTAGGGTTTTTTTCCTGCTATGCTGCTTTTCTTCATAGATCCTGCATGGATTATTGTGTGTCTTATCGTTTTTTCTGTCTCTATCGCTGTCTTCTCCTCTGACACATTTCTTTCTTTGTCCAGCATCAGTGTAGCACTCAAATTTCAGAGTTTTTAGTGCGATACCTCAGACAGGTGTGGGCATAGATCTACTGTGATGCCAGTCTGAGATAAATGAGTATCTCCTTGATAAGATGCCAGGCACACATCTGTCTGTGCAGCCTTTGCTGTTTTTGGTTTGTTTGCAACTTTTCTTTCATTGATGCAGCTTATCAACTTTTCCAAACACAGGATGCAGGATGTTGTCAGAAGATGTGCTGTTGACGGACTTTTATCTCTGGATTTAGTTTGGAGAATTTTTATTTGCATTATTTTTAAGCGAAACTGCCTATGCCTACCCTTGTCAAATGGCTAGAATACAGACAAAGTGAAGTAATATCTTTATGAAGGGTTGCTTTGATTTCTTTCTGCGCTTTTTTCAGAAGCATCAGCCATCTGTTCTTCTTCACTGTTTTGCTGTCTCCTTAAGGCTCTGGCTAAATTATTGCTTTGTTCCTTGTAAATCTGACCACCAAATTTCTCATTCGTTTTATTCTTCATGGAGTCCTGGTCTTTGTCAGTCAATTTGTGGGTAATATAAGGACCCTAAATAGATCAGAGAGATGGAAAAACAGTGCTCACATAGTTTTCTTTCATGTGCTTTACAAAAAAAACTTAAGTTCTGACACAAATACAGAAGCATGCTTTAACGGAGGTCAGAGATCAGTTTGAAAGGGGAAAATAGTGCCCAAGAAATGTCAACTGGCAAGCACTGTGGCCCGTTCAGCCTGTCTTGTTGGCCCGGCTGAGTTGTAAATCTTTAAATATCTTCACACAGGGGATTTTCAAGGTTCTGTTTGAGCAGTCAGATCGTATCAGAGCATCGGGCCGTAAACTCTAGGAACAGATATCGTGAGCTGTGAACTTTTAAACCCTGCGGTTTTGACCTACAGTTTAAGCTGTAGCTGAGAGTAACCATTGGAAATATTGTACAGTGCATGCCCATCCATACATGTTTGAGCCAGAGTTTAAACCAGAGAGGGGAGAACCAAAGAAAAATATATAAAATGCAATGATGACAACTATGTGTTTTTTACCTTTGTATAGTATATAGAAAACTGTACTAGACTGTCTGGGTGACGTCAAGACTTGGATATTGAAACATTTTCTGGATCTAAATGAGAGCAAAACAGAGGTGATGGTGTTTGGCAGGGCCATCTCTGACTTAGGACCTTTCACTGATTTTGAAAGTAACAAGCATTGGTGTCATCATTGAAAGCGGTTTTAAACTGGACAAACAAATAACGAAATTTTAAAATCGTGTTTTATCATCTCAGTCTTTTATCTAGGGTAAAATTGTTTTTATCTTTTAACCTCTGAGCAGGTTTTACACTCTTTTATATCTAGCCGTCTGGACTATAAATAAATAAATATGTTTTATACCAGACTTAATCATACAGTACATAACAATTTAACTATTGTTAAATTGTGCATAAAAAGGATTGTGCATAAAAACTCATGCACAATCCTATACCCGCTCCCAAGAGGGAATGCCATTGAACTCGTGCAAGAGCATGCACAAGCCCACTTCTCATCTTGCACGCTCTGTTTTAACGTTGCTGTTTGCATCGCTATTACAAGCTTAGTTTCCAGAAGAAGATTTGCAATTTTTCTGCAATGTCAGACTTACCACCAGTAAGTAAAAATGGGAACAAGCACGTAGGACGGCATAAACGTAACGTATCACCAGAATGATTGACAATTAGGAGGACCACTTATTTAGATGATCCACCTGGAAAAACATCCTCCAATATACCTTTAATGTGCTAAAAGTGAGCGCACAGTACTGTTTGCAGAAGGTACGAGGCTATGCTTTCCAAACAATAGCCAATAGGCTATCAAACTGCATGGTAATCTGGGGATGTAAAGGCTAGTAAGAAAAGTTAAAATACTACAGTTCTTAAACTGAAATTGGCTGACGTGAGTGGTAAAGATTAAATGGTAATTTTAACAAGCAGAATACATTTAAATTGGAGGATAATGATTAAAAAAAGTCTTTAACAACCATCTTCCATGATTCAGGCTAATTATTCAGGATAATAGAATTAGTCCATAAGTGAAGTAAAATATCCTTAATTTAAAGTGGTTAAATTTTAGACAGGGCAAGAAATAAAAACTTCTCAAAATGCATGTAAACTTCTGGTTTCAACCTTATATAAAGCCTTTTACAGTCCATTCTACGGAAGAAACGTCTGTCACATCTACAAGCATTAGCAATAGCCTGTAATAGCACCCTTGAGCCATTTTGTCTTACTTTAAATGTCTTACCATAACTTTTATCAGTGCAAGAGAGAAGGATACACAAGTTTAAAGACAAAAAGAAATAAAATAGACTAGACTTAATATTTTTGATACTCCTCATTTAAGACTTGAACACTAAGAGACCATGTGGCTAGGAATACAGCCCAGGCAAGGTTAGGCCTGCAATGTTTTAACATTTAGTTTGTTTTTTAATATAATTTTTCAAATTAAACATCAGTTTGATCCAATGTTTTAATTTTAAAGTTTTAATGCTGTAGAGGATTGTTGATGGATCAGTTTCTGTTTTTACCCCACAGTTTATTTTAATATCTGGGAATGTAAATCTTTTCCTCCCTTGAGGTCAAAGCCAAATCCTTGAGACCAGCATGGATTTCTCCACAAATTTATCTTCATAAAATCAAAAACAAAGCAATAAGGACTTGGAACACATGGTGATAAAAAGCAGCAATAGTCAAGTACTAAGAATATGAGATGTAGTTTTATAAATTTTGCAATGTGTATAGAGAAGCTGCTTTCTTCAAAGTGGAACAAAGAATTCAAATAACTTCTTTATGGCCATATATTAAGAAAATACTGTTTAAACCTGATAGTTCTGAGAACACTTGTGAGGGGAAAAAAGAAATGTTAAAGTCCAAAATTGTTAAACGAGTCAAATAGTGAAGCACTGCAAAGAGAAAATCCAGTTAAAAGGATACTTTTTTTTGCCAAACATTACAAACAAACTAGTATAATTTGTTTCTATAATAATACAAAATTTACACAAAGTTCTAAAGCAGTTGTACAAAATACACATTAAAAAAAACTGATTCTGTATTGGATTGTTATCTTCGCATTAGGTTAAAATTAGTTTGATCTGAAACATTTCAAGGTGATAAAAAAGCTAAAACAATAAAACTCACATTGACAGAAATTGTGTCATATTATAAAGATGGTTTTCATGCATTTGATTAGCTGAGCATTCATGATGAGACTACAAATCTAATGTTATTGGTTCCTTGATTTAAAACTCCAGGTGAATCACATCACTTGCATACACTGGAAAAAAACGAAATCTAGATAAGTCATTATTTCTTAAAATAAGTGCATTTGTTCTTGGATTAAGGAGGTAAAAGAAACATTTTGCCAATAGAACAAGACAATTTACACTTAAAATAAGAAAAAAAAAAACAATTGCATTGTCTTATTTCAAGTGCATATTATCTAATTATCTTATTTAAAGAGTACATATACTAACTCCATTGGCAAACTATCTCATTTACCTACTCAAATTAAGGGTAAATACACTTAATTATTTAGAAAATTTTACTTATTTCTTGATCGTTTTTCCAGTGTAGAACCTATGTGCCAACATGAAGAATGCTAAAAGTAGCACTTCATACCAGATCTATGGAAAACAGATCAGACCTCTATTGGACTGCAAGCAAATAATGCATTTCATGCTGGTGAAGATTCTCAGTCATCCATGTTATAGTCATTCCAAAAAGTAAAAAAAAAAAACCAATCTACTGGATTTTGTTTCCAAGCTTAACGATTTTTCGCTTCCCATCCAGGAACCTTTTCAATATGAACCTTTAAACAACTTTTGCATTTTTTATGTAATTTTATCTGATAATAAATGTTATTTTGATGATCTGATACAACTTTAACAAAAAGATAGATAAGAAACTTTTTCTCCTTTTGGTATCGGTGTCCTCAATGTATCATTTTAATCATTATTACTCCTTCACTGTGCCTATAAACCCAGTATTCTGGTGTCACATGCAACAGAATCTCAAGGCTAACCCCTATGTTTCAACTTTCATCATCCCATATTTTACTGGGGAGATTATGAACTTGGTAAATGTTTCCTCTGTGTCTCATCACTTCAGAATGATGGAAACCAGCTTGTCTCATCTTTATCTGTTGTGTAGCTTCTCGACATGCAGTGCATGAATAGTTCTCTGGCCTTGTATACAGATGTGTGTATGTTTTACGTGTTGTTTCTAGGCTGCAGGGAGACACACTATCAGACAGCCGATCTGAGGAGGACCACAGGTCTCACATATCTGAGCAAGCTGTGCCTGACATCTCCTGTGAGTTTCATAACAAAGTGAAAGAAATATAAACCTTTTTTTTTCTTTTTTTTTATTGCATATCTGTCCTGTATGTTTTTGTTCCTCTCCGCTGTGTTCTTTGCTTGCCTTGTTTTGAATGGATTTGTCTGGAGCAGCGCCATTGCCCGGGGTGGACACCATGGCAGGTCGACTTCAGGAATGCGAGGCCTTATCTCAAATGTCAGGCTCTGTAAGTGTCCTTTCTTGAACCTATCACCAAACAATTAAGATCACTTTACAATCCATCAATTACCTGGTAGCTCTCACTACCCTGCAGCTTTGTTGTCAGATATCGAGTGAAAACCACCTCAAGCTTCTTGTTAACAGAACTCTCCGAGAAAAAAACGATCCATTCTCTTCCATTCAGCTTACAGAACAATTGATGGTGAATAAAGAAAAAAATAGCCCAATTAGCCATGCCATACATTATTTTACTTGCCCCAAATCTACCTGCAAATATTTACTAACATTTTTCAGTAATTGTTAGGTGGGAGGTATTTGTTATATAGTTCACCTCATACACTTTAGGCAAGCAATATATAGTTGGCCCAAACCAGACAGAGCTCTATAAAGGCAGACGCTCACATGCTGTTAATAAAGTGTTCAGCTAAGAGGCTAGTACCTTATAAGTACAATAAAAGTCAACCCCTTTTTATAGTGGGTCCATTTAATTGTTAGACAAGGTATTTTCAGCTTCTTTTTTCTTTTAAGAGTGAAATCAGTTTGGAGCCAAGGCTTCGTTCTGTGTGTGGAGCAGATGCAGAGTGGCTCCTCACTAACTGGGAGCAGACATTAAGGGCTTGATGAACAAAGCAGGAGTCTGGTGAAGCCTTTGGGTACTTGAAGTACTTTTTTTTTGTTTTTATTTTGTTTTAATAAAAATCTAAAAAGTGTGGTCTTTCTATTGAGACCTATTCTAATTGGACATCCATAAAAACAATCAAGTTTTACCAACTGCCTTCAGAAGTCACCTGACTGGGAAACTGCAAACCGTGACCTTTTCCTAAGTAAGTAAGTAAGTAAACTTTATTTCTATAGTACTTTTCACAGACCAGGGTCACAAAGTGCTGCACAAATTTATAAAAAGTTAATATAAATTAAAACAACATACAGAAACAGTAAACGCAGTATTAAACTAAAAAGCAAGTTTAAAAAAGTGGGTCTTTAGTTGTTTCTTAAAAGTGTCTATACAAACAAGAGAACGAATGGTACAAGCTAGCTCATTCCAGAGGCGAGGCGCCACAGCTTTCCTATTGTTACCAGCTGTTGTAGTAACACACCAAATGTGTGTTTAGCGTCTGGTTAACATGCAAAGTCAAAGGGTGTTGCCGTTGAGGAGACTCCAGCAGCACAGTTTGGGTATCGGGAGCGGCAAGTCTCGCAGCCTCCCCAGCATCGGTAATAGGGTATATCGAGCGTTCAAGTTTCCAGCATCTAGAGCTTTGAATATGGCATCAGGATTCTAGCAAAGATCAACATATGCAATAAATACTCCTATGAGCAGCTTTACCGCATACAGATGCTCATAAACTACTCCTCACATGCATTTTTAGCATGTTACATGTACAAATAGAGTACAACACTATACCCAATATATCGCACACGAGTGCTTGTTTCTTATCAGCGCACGCACAGCCTCCCTCCTCACGTGTGGACCTGTTTATGCGTACTCATGTCAACTTTTGTGACTTTAGAAGCTTTACCCGCAGGACAAAGCAACTTACCTGTGATTGTCTCCTTTTCATTTGTGACACACTACCAAGGTAACCAGCGTAAACTGTCTTCCCTTGTCCCATGTTTGAGCTAGTAAGAACTATTGATTTATTTGACCGGAACTTTTTTTTGTAGATGTCCTATAACCCTTTTTAATGGACACCCTACGTTCAGTCAGAATCTAGTATTGATCCCGACCATGTTATGTCTAATGATGGCTTACCTTACCAACTTCTAACACTTGAAGAAAACCTGAAGTTGATTTGGTTTGCTTTTGAAGAAGAGTACAGCCTCAAGATGTAGGATTTCCTTAAAAGTAGCTAATCAAGGCTGCAAATCCACACAGGCGCAGGACCAAGCACTTGTGTGTTTGATATAATGGAGACCTGTGGTACTCTATTTGGGCATGTAACATGTTAAACATGTGCGTGAGGAAGAGTTTCTTATCGTCTGTATGAAGTAGAGCTGCTTGTAGGAGTATTTATTGCATTTGTGAACTTTTGACAGAATCTTGATGCCATAATTGAACGGTGGAGTTTTACAGCTGTTCTTTGAGAATCAGCCAATCAGAAAAGCTGATCCAGGGAGACAGACTGAATTCTGCTTTAGTGGGGCTGTCAGCGTAAAGCCATGAAAATTAAATATGTATACTGTATATATAAAGGGATAAAACTCCAGTGGTTTTAGCTTAAAGGCCAAGAGAATGTACTTATTATGTTGCAGCAAATGAGAGTGCTTTGATTATTACGCTGTATTTTCTTACTGAACTGAGCTGAAACAGTTTATATTGCCTACATTGACTGAAAATGTCCAAAACTGCTTATTAAAAGTATTACATTTTATATTCTAGTACATGCAGTTTCAGCCACTACAAACGCCAGCGGGAAATCCCCAAAAGCCTGGCATGCAATGCAATGTCGGCCACAGGTACATATGCAGAGGGGCCTGCTGCTCCGAACAAGAAAATAATAGTTTAGTAGGATCATTATCCTGCACACTTTTCATTGTAAGAAAATGCATTTAGTGTGAAATGCACTATTAATCCTCTAATCTCTGTTCTATACGGGATGTCTTTTTTTTGGCAATTAACTACCATTGTAACCAGAGCAGGTTGAAATATTAAGGCGGCACCTGATTAAAGATTATTATTTTCAGAAGGTACTTTAAATTAACATTCAAGCCTCTTTGGAGGACTTACAGTATCATTGACTTATTCCGTTTGGCTGTTTTTATAACTATAAATTGAAGTTAAGTTATAAATCAAATAGAAATTCCTGTATGAAGCCTTTTACATCTTAACCCAATTTTTCCAGCTGCACAAAGAGAGCGTTGGCATAAGTCCTGTTGCACTTTGTAACAGGCTATGAAGAGACAGAAACAGCAAACTTGCAAGAGAAGGTGTTCAGATAAGTAAAGTTCAAATGAAAGCATGCAAAAGAAATGCTGCATGTGATTAAACTAACACAACACCTTATTTTGAACAAACAATCCCCACCGTTTGACATGGTGAGGCAGTTTAATAGTACAAGCTATTTCTGAAAGAGAATCTTTAGGTGGCAGCAAAATGTCTGAAACACACCAATTAACAAAGCACCACAGGTCATATAACCCATTTGAAAACAGAATGCTTTAGAGAAAATATATTCATGAGTTAGAATGGCCTAATTAAAGTCCAGAACTAGATGCAGTTAGAAATCTCTAAAGCCTCTTTCCCATTGAAATGAGCAGCTAACCAGGTTTTCAAACATGGGTCGACTCGCTAACAATCAATAATTGGCTTCTTCTTGGCAAAAAATGCTGGGTCTGACCCCTGCTGGCAAGCTGCGTGGCCTCTATACCCAAACTGCTGAGTGTCTGGTTACATCATCAGGCTAGGTTAGTGATGATGATGTGTCCAGTGCAACAGAAATCAGGAAAGTAAACAACGGAGAGTAACATGCAAGGGAGCCAGTCCCAGTAAAGTTAAATAAAAAACTGGTATTTTATGACATTCTCTGTCCTGTTAAACCTGGGTTTATAATGAGCAGAAATTTCATTTTCTAGATGGAAAGGTAGAAGTGACATTCCCCTGGCTTGTTCTAAGTATACAAAGGCTGGAATATAAATGTTAATAAAATTAAGTTTAAGATTTTAAGAAAGGGATACAATTTGATACTTCTGCTTCTTTAAAGGCTAAAGCTATTAACCAGGCACTTCATGTAAAACTGAACAACTTTCTTGTTTTTTTACCTACTGTCAGTAACTTAATAGAAATCCTGTGCTATTTATAATTATCTAATGGTTAGTGTACTGTAACGTAAAAACAAAGGTAGGCTTTACATTTGTAGAATCTGGGCAGTAATTTCTCTTTTGCTCCAACGTTTGTTATCATTAAAGAAAGATCCTGAGCATTTCGTATTTCATTACGAGCATATTTATGACTGTCCATAAAAAATGCACAATTTAAACTGTAGACAGTTCTATTTTGGGCTTTAAATACCTGGTAATGTTGGAAAGAAACACTGCCGATACTTATTATTATGAGGCTTACAGACCCCCTGCCTCTGCCAGCTCTTTTAGGTGATAATTGCCTCATAAAGACGAATACTTTCCTAAAGCAATAGCTTAAGAAAATCCCCCCTTAAAATACTTCTATGACCTTCTTTGTAAGGGCTGGGTGATTGATTTTAATCATTTTTAGCTGCGAATGGCATGCCTATTACAGCCATATAATTCACAAGGGCATGTGCTCACCTCTCAGATAGAAATAAGATAATTATTGCGCTGCAGCATTATGTACACGATAAAAAGCATTAATTTATGATGGTTTTATCCCATTGGCAGCAGGGTTTTGGCCCAGTATGTGTTGATATGAGTATTTGGCATCAGCATAGTTTGTTACACAGTTTTTCATACATTTTTATCTGCTGAGGAAAATCCAACATGATAATTTAAACATTATGGATCAGTAATTTAGAAATGGTTTACTTTAACAACTGTAACATTTGTGTCCAATTATCTACACCCATAAATTACTAAATGTAGGTGTTGCAGTTGCATTACTGTCTAGAAGCCAATATTGTAATGATAAAAATCCAAAAACTATGAGAACATAACCATCCCTTCTACATATAAAAAAATCTCAATTATTTTTGCAGAGTAGATATTCTTAAGTCTTTCGAAATATGCTATGATCAGGTAAAAATATTAAAAAACTTGGTTTTAACCAGACCGTATTGAATAATGTAGTTAAAAAACTTCCGCTAAGACAGTCCTGGCATGCTATTGATGAGCCTCATGATGTTGTTTGCCTAAATAAGTTTTTTTCAGTAGTCTTGAATAAATAAAAAAACAAAACATGTCATATAAAACATATATATACTTGTACATATAATTAATTAAAAAAATCAAATAAAAAATGTGTTTCTAAATTAAAGGAACAAATAACAGAAATGAATTCTAATAAAACAACACTTAAGTGGAGACTCAGGCTCTGTTCTCACCTAATAGGCGTACATACATTAATGTAAATTAAAATATAATTTTGATTGTTTTGTCATCTATAATGATATACTTAATATTGAGTAAAATAACATATTATGAGCTTAAGAAATATTAATGTAATTTTGATCTTGTAGCTTCCTTCTTTAACCCCCATTGGACAGAAGCTCTGCCCGGCAAAAATTTGGATGGTAGAGATGTATCCATGCACAATGCAATGCTCTGCTCACGTCTTGGCCAATGCTAGCAGGAGCGGCTAACTTCCCTCAAAGCTCTGCACATTGCTCTGCCCTTGCTCAGCCGTTGCTCTTTGAAATGTTACCCACTGTCGCCAGTAGAGTTGTCAGAACTCTCCTATTCATTAGCTCTAAATTAAGCATATTTATTTATGTTTTCTAAAGTAACAAAGTAAAGTTACACAAAACTGACTTGTTTAACATGCACCTAATACACAATTTCTGTAATTTGACATATTTTTAGAAAAAGCATTGTTTTAATGATGTGAAAGGCCGGTAACCATGCCTGCTAACATTTCAGCCCTATTCCTATGTCTGTTAATAATACGGATTTGTTCCAAAACAGCCATCTCTTTCCTGATAATCTCCACTGTGCATATACTCTTAGATATGGTAATTAAACATTAAAACGCCTGCAGGTTTTAGTCAGGTGCAGCCAAGGAGGAGCCTCACAGCAGCGCTTGCTGCTCGCTGAAGACAATAAACTTGGCATTCTGTGTTTTTCGCCAAGTCTCCAACAGCACAGAGAAACAATATTATTGCACAAAGTAAATCCTCTGATTGTGGTACAATAGTCCATAAAGTCTATTAGGCATTTAAGATTTGAGCCACAGCAACAGGTATTCATTAGAAGTGGACTATGTCTGTCAGCGTTTAATTCCTGTCAGGGCTAGAAGAAGCTGGGGGAACTGTCAATCTTCCCTTCCTCTGAAATCACATTATGAGTCTCATTATGTGAGCACATTGTGAGATAAACATTATTGTTACAACAATAAACAGTTAAAGTAGCGTACAACATATGTCAGTTTGCTGTGCTGTAAGATACGAGCACAACAAACTGTTTTGGACTCGGGGTTTCAGCATTTATTTATTTTATGTACCTCAGAACAAATCTGAGTAAAAACAGCAGAAAAAATTGGATGTTTTCAGGATTGAATGAATAGGCCAACTTGGGATGCTACTTATACAAAGAGAATTGGAGGTGTGCTTATTACTCATCTATTAATTTATTTAAGGTCTGTAATGGTCACTAATATGATTGCTAAAAATGTATATCTGGTTGAATAATAAATACAAAACATACAGATATAAACTCGCCCAAATGTAATGTTATATGTTAAATTTTTTATGTAACATAAGAAATTTGTACTTTAGATCAGGGTTTCTTAACCCTCGTCATCAGGGTTAAGAAAATATGCACCACAAACAGCCCAAAATTGCACAGCCTGGCCATTATAAGAGATATTTCGATTAAGAATTTGCTTGAAAATGGGAAATTCTTTTTTAACTCCTTCTTTTGTCACACTTGCGGACAAATGTCTTTTTTTTTTTTTTTTCTCAGAGCCATGGTTACACTAGTTGTTTTGAGACAGATCTAGCAGTCATTGTTGTGTGTTCTCTTGCACGAGCAAACTCCAGATTGTGGTGATCTTTATGAGTGACCACACACTTATATCTGCCCAGATGCTATCTATAAGATATTAAGACCCCCTCCCTACTTCCTCTGATTCTATTTAATTTGGTGTGGAATCAAATCATAAAACAGAAGAAGAAGCTGGTGTTTCCACTTTTTTCATGCATATTTTTCTTTTTGTGGTACCATAGTGAAAGGGGGACTGTAAAATGTATTTTTTAAACCATTTAAGCAAACATACTTGCTGAGAAATCACAATCAACCTGTGGTTGTTGGTGATGGAAATTTTCTTTTTTCTTTTTTTCCCTTTAAAGCATCCAAACTTCACCTCATAACAAAGGGAAGGAAAGGTTTAGACCAAGTCTGCTCATGTCCTATATTATCTGACAGAACAACAGCTGCAAAAGGAAACTGAGATTACTCTTCATTGCTTTGTTTTGTATTTTCAGGCTCTAATCAAGACTGTTTTTAAACTATTCATTTTCCCAAATTACACTGAACCATTTCTGCTTTTTACATAGCTCCTTCATTTTCATTATGTAAATAATTTCCTTTAGACCTTCTAAAACTGTATGATTTCACCAAAATGAATCAAGGAAAGAATAGATTTTGATTGTAGTGTTTGTTTATGGGTTGATGTTATCTGATTGGACCAATTTTTTGCTGTGTATCCAGTTGCTTTTCAAAGCCTTTCAGGACTGCTGAGAAATGCTTCCAGTCTGGAGTCTTTGGAATAAACTTTATGGTCTTTGTAGGTTTAAAAACAAAAAGGGATTTTTCAAAAAAAATATTTTTTATATTTTTTACTTGTTATGTGATTTTCCGAAATAATTTTAGATGCAACATGTTAAAACTTAATAATAAACAGCACAGTAATGATTTTAAAGTGTATGTGAAATTAAAAAAAGAATGAAACAAGTTGGTGGCCTTGTGTGCTGGTGCCAGGAAGACTCAGAGCAAGAGGCAGTAAAGATGATGTAATGCTGTTGGATTTGGGGAGATACCACCAAAGAAAAAGAAATAAAATCAGGGAGTGGATTCAGCTATGATGTTCAGCTCACATCACTGCTTTATGAGAGCTGTAATTAAAGATTGGCTTGTGGTGATGGGGTTGTGCTGCCGCAAAATGCTTCATATGTCTGACAGGCACCAAGATCAATGTAATGGTTCTATAATTTAATGGCCAGCCAGAGAATAGCTGTTTTCCTTTTCTTTTCTGTACTTGTGCAGTAAAAATTGACTAGAGGATCTTGCAGAATTCTTCACACCCCTTTGACATATAAAAACCACAGACTTTATTGAGATTTTATGAGGCAAACCAAAAGTACTGCTTAATTGTGAAGTGGGAGGAAAGGAATGCTCTGGTTTTTGTTTTTTTTACAAATAAAAAATTGAAAAGTGTGGCAGACATTCATACTCATTTTCACAGGCAGTGGCTAAAGGACTGAGTCCAAATACGAATTAGTACAAGTACCACTTCAGGGTCAGCCTACCCTGTACTATATGGAAAATAAATGTATACAACATCCTTCAGTGTTTTCCAAATAAATCACTGAAGACAGACCTAGGGTCCATTTCAATAAGCAGGTTTAAAAAACTATTCAAATCCTGAACTTTAAATTGATCCTGTGAGGTTGAAAACTCTGATCTACTTCTGGACTGAATACAAACGGAATGTTTTTAACCTTCAGCCCATTGCTGTAGCAGAAGCTTTAATCCGCTAGAGGCTGACATTTTTGCCTAATACTCTTGGTAAAGTGTCTTAAATTAATCCGGAATTAAGGGAAATATTTCATTAATATCATTTTTTTTTTTTTTTTGGTAAATTTAGCTCGACTTTAACTGGATCATTGAAACACTTGATTAGGTTTTAATCTAACTCGCTGTCTTTTATAGAATAGATTTATACAGAGATCAGATTACACAAAGGTGAGCTCTTTTTAAAATGATTTTAATCTTAATTAAAATTATTAACATTTTAATTTAAGTTCATTGAAGTTAATTTTTGACATTGGATTGTATTTAGTTTCCTTACACTGAGCAAATGCATGGAATTTGTTTACTGTTGCTGAACAAATTGTGCCAAAAAGATGTTTAAATACTTTCTTAACTTAGTCTATAAGGTCTTCTCTACATTCTACAATTATTTTTTGGGGTTTATTCTGTTTAATCATTTATTCTTATTTTAAATACTTTTTATTATCGTTGAGAAAATATGTTACCATTTATATTTAGATGAGTAATAATAAAAATTATTATTATAACTATTATCATTATGTTTTTACTATAAAAATGGCTGCAGGGATAATGTAGACTGACTCCTTATAATCTCATAAACTAAAAAGGAGAAACATAAAAAAATTGTTATCCCATTTCACTAAAGTGCCCAAAAGATAAACTTATGGACTTGCGAGATAACTTGCCAGTCGTCCAAATGGATGGTTGCAGGATACCTTTGATCACTGTCTGGTCAATGTTCTACTATCTGTTGAGATTTCTCAGGCTGAAAATGATTTTTTATTAAGCATGTGGGCATTCAGATATTAACTTGTAAATCAGATCAGAACTGCCATTTTAAAAAAAAAAATGGCAGCTAGATTTGAGCACCATTGATGGAGAGCAGCTGGAATACGAGAGTTTATTCTGTCAAAACAGCCCCTTTGGATTATAAATTTAGATTTGTACCTATAAAAACTTTTTTCTCAGTTATGCTTTGGTTTGTGGTTCATAATAGTTATTTATATTCCCATGTCCTAGATTAGGAATATGTAAAAAGTAGGAAAGAGAGAAGAGAATGATGGTCAAGCTTGGAAATTAAAATAAAAAAACTTGTAAGCCATAGTGTGTTAGTGGGAATGTTAAAAATTAAAGCTCTTGAGATCTTGCTCATAACAGTAACCCTGTCTTGCTTCTGTCTCATTCAAGCATAAAAATCTATTTTCTCAATTTATTTTCTGCATCTCAGAACATAAATGCTGAAAATATTTTAACCAGTTAAAACCTCTTAAAAAGGATGTGAGGATCCATCGCTTGATTTTTTTGTTCAATTTTACCATTTATGATCTTCTATACCAACCACACATGGTGACAGCGCCTCTGCTAAACGGCTCATGAAAACAGCAGTTTGCAATCTTAAGTATTTATATTTATTAGAAGTCAGATTTGTTTCATTTAATTTACTATTTTTCATGGATACATAAACAAACACAGACAAATGATTTGAATGCAGAAAGACAAAGAGAAATAATTTGAGCTGGGACAATAGCTACAGTAGCATGTCAGTCGATTTTAACTAGGAGATTAGATAGAAATATATTCCAAGCACTAACAGAAGATCTCATTAAACTATATATTAAGGAACTGAGTCTCTCCATTTGTATTAGTGACATCATGTTTGTGAACTGCCCTCCAATGACCCCCTTCTGAGATTGGGGGTCAGTGGAGGTTATCCATTCCTTCAAAAACAGTTTTGCTTCCTCCAAGTATCTCTCGTGTTTGCAGCAAGTGCTGTTGTACAATAATCAAACAAATGCACATTTGTTTGGTGTCTGGAGCCTGGAGGGCTGTATAAAACTTCACAAGTCTAATGTTCTGCTGGTATATGCTTAAAGGGTCTAAAATGACTATCTGTGGTAAAAAAATCTTTACTTTTTGGGACTTTATCATTGTACTGTATTGCTCCAATCGCGTACGGCATATATCTATTACCAGATATCTCGGAACATCTCAATACTTACTCAAGACAGTTTTGTTTCTCATTAAAAGCATACCATAATCATAACTTATCTTGTTTAAACTAAACAAACAGCTATTGGGATTATTGCTGTCAAGTTTTATTTCCCGCCTGCACAAGGAGCTCATGAACGTTAGGTGCATTAACTCTATACATGATATTACTATAGAAAAGAATCAAGCAATGATGACTTGAGCCTCTATTACTGGGGTCTCTCTAAAATATGTTAATAAGTAACATTTTAAATGGATATTACTTTACTTTAAGGTATACATTTTGCTGACAGGTCTAATGCAAGCATACCATTGTGGAAAAGGTAAGGGCTTCTGTCGATGGATGCCCTTGCTGCTCCACTACCGACTGTCTAGCCACATTCCCTCCATACTGGATGCTTTCATCTACATTTGCTGTGGTTTCTTGTGTTTTTCTAAAGCCCATAAAATAATAATTGGCTCCTTTTTTCCCCACCAGCAGATATGGCTTGAATACTTTCAACAAAAGCTGAAAATTATGTAAAGAGTTAATTGAAGGGTCTTTCTTCTAATGTGACTTGCTCTTTTTTTCTGTTCCCTCACTAACTAGCGTCAGGCTGTCTGGGAGGCTGATCTGAAGTCTGCAAGAGGTGGGAGTTCTGTCGGGCAGACGGGGCTGCTGCTTGGCGACTCCCTCTTTTCCAAAGAGCTGGAGAACATGGGCAAACAGCTCGCTGGTAGGCGCAATGTGTGGATTTTATGTGTGTGCTTCTGTGACAGGTGTGTTTCTGCAGTGGAATTTTGTGCCTGCAAAGTTTTTATGTACTTGTTTAAGAAAGAATAGGAATTTTATTTCAGAGAATTTGACAAAAAACTATTTGAAAAACAAACAACAAAAATAAATGAATAAAGCAAATACACACAAAAGAGACCAATTCACATCAACCAAACCAAACACTAATTTCCAAACAAACTAAATTTACCCAAACATAAATAGAAACAAAAGCCTCCACCAAATAAACCTGTCAGTAAATACAGCCATAGAAATTACATTGATTAATTTGAATTGCCTGAAAGGGGTATGAAGAAGTAAAACTTATTTTATTATTTTATCCCACTAACTGATCTTAAATTAACTTAAAGTAGAGTAACCTTGCTCTTAAACTACTGTTTTTATCCATTATTTGCATACACACACACACACAAAAAAAAATATATATATACATACATACATACATAC
>NW_015150867.1:664011-694706 GCF_000732505.1 Cyprinodon variegatus | reverse complement strand
TATATATATATATTTATATGCATGAATCATTGGCAATTTCAAAGGATGTTAAATGGGAAAAAAACAAGAAAAACAATTTGCAAAAAAATCACAGATTATATTGCTAACTGTAGTTCTGCATTCCACCAGTAGGAGGTGACATGTTCACATGAAGCTTCATGAACTGTGGGGATCGTTAAAGTAATTTGGCCAAATGGTGCAGTGCCTCATGATGCTTCATCTCACCATCACTAAGAGGCAGAGACGAGTTTGCAGATTTAATGGAAGAATCCCACAGCAAACTGAGGCAAAGTCCAAAAAAAAAAAAAAAAATAAATACTGAAAACCAAAAATCTAGTAAACCTCTGGGAAAAACACACATGGGGAGCAAAGAGACGACTAAGCAACAAAACAGCAAGAAACCAGCATTGAGGAACTGCAGAGGTGGTTAATGTATGGGGAACAGAACAAAGAACGGGCTAATGAGCTGATATGGAGCAGGTGTGAATAGAACTAACTAGAAGGAAGCCAACAGGAAAGGAAACAGGCACAAGGGGATCAACAGAGTGACTGAAGAAATACAAAACTGCATATAAAATAACACAAACTTAAATGGAAACCAATAAACAAGAAAACAGAATAACACAAATCAAAGTGGAAATGAAAACTTTAAAAAATAGTACCAAGGAGAGAACCATAACAGTACGCTCAAGTAACAGAATAAAGACAATAAATACATGCCACTTAAACTACTTCAGCTTCGAAAATCCAGAACCAAGAAACTGATGTTGCAAAAAAAAAAAAAAAAAACTTGCTCTCCTGTTCCACATATGTACATACCTTGGATTATTATTCATGGAATTTATGGCGGCATAAATTACACCTGGGGAAAGAGTCACTCCAAAGTATGCTCTACTTCAGGCCAAAGAATGTGCCCCTTTGGAGAAAATTCTGCCTTGCTTGAAGAGAACAGTTTTTAGTTTGTTTTCTATGAGAAAAAATTTAAAATGTAATTTTTCACATGTACAGAATTGATCATAACCCCACTGATGTCTGGTTGACCTAATAAAACTGCTAAGGTGGTAATAGGCCTCTGTATCAGTTAGATGTTGCTTTTTGTCACTAAATTCACATATGTATTTGTTTAGGAAACAGATTGAAGACTGGAATGTCAGTCAGAGGGAAAGGGGCCCTTCGGTGTCATGTGTCCCACACTTGTTTGTTTTTGCATGTATTCCCACTTCATTTGACAGCATCACACTTTTTCAAAGAGCCTTACATATTGTCAACCGCCAGTTATTTAAAGCATATTGGTTGAGGAAATTTAACGGGAGACTCGCTGTCATCAAACCTGTCTATTTAAGACAACTCAGAAAGATGATACTTCTCTTAATGCAGAGATTAGAGAAAAGTTTTAATTTTGAAATACCTTTACATATAACGCACATTTAGATGAAAACTCCTTAACAAATGCCTAAAATGAAGAGTGTTTATAGTCGTAGGGAAGTCATATTTAAATGTCAAATCATTCTAGCCTAAACATGTATATAAATGTACTCTTTATCAGACTATATTGCCCCAAAATTTATGTTATGCAGGCCAGTTAGTTATATGTCAGCTTGTACACACAAATTCGGCCAAGCTGGTACACACTAATTCAGGAGAATTCGGAAATGTGACGGTTGGAACACCCGTTTCCCTAAGACTTTAAAAAAGATAATTTAGGCATCTTAACCTCTTGAACTTCTCTAATATACAGTACAGTGACTGAGAAGTAAAACCTTGCTTTTTTTATCAGCGCAAATAAAATACTTGTCTAAACAAAAACAGAACAAGAAAGTTTACTATAAGTTCTTTTGAGAGTCTATGGTGGTAAGGCAAGCAAAATTACATTATCACTGAGATTTTTTGTTGGCTTTCTTTGTAGCACTTGAGTGTAAACAGAGAAAGCAGTTTTCAAATTATGATTTTTATTTTGGCTATCTGGACGAACCTGTGTGACTAAATAACTTAAGTTCATGGACATTTGGGAAATGGATAGGAGAATGATACAAAGCACACCATCATGTTCACTCTTAGATGCCACAACAGAAAAATTAGCTTCAAAAACCCAATCTTGGTGAAAACCCTAAAATATCCTTTTGTTTAGCAAAAAGAAGTGGTCCAAATTCCCTCCAAAGTGATATAAAACATCAATTACTAAGCCAAATAGCAAATGCTTCTGTCACTATGGCTGGCACAACCAGGTTTAAATGTTTAGGGGTCAGCTAACCTTTTACATGGAGTTGTGTTACTTTGAATGGCTTTTCCCTCATGGTAAAGAGTCCCCTTTAACGAAAAAAACAAAACAATTCTGTATTCCCTCCGAATTAGCCTAAATATAAAATAAAAATGTTCGAAAACCGAAATATTAATATTCACGGAACATCAACAGGTAAATACTGTAAGGCCTTAGATTGCTTTACAGCTCTGTGGAAACATATTGAGTAACCTTTGTTTTCAGTTTTCTGAGTTGTGTTAATTACTTATGCAATGCATCGTGTATCTGTCAAAGGTCCAACCATCCTTGAAAAGTATTTCTACAGTGTGATTTAAATTTCTCAAAAATTTTGAGAAGATATTTTCTCATAAAAAGCTATTCAGTATAAGACAAGCAATTGTTTTTCTTTATATGTGCCATTGTAAAATGGAAATATTTAATATAATATAATAATATTATCTTATGTGATTTTTTTTAGGTGTGTCTGGAAGTATTTAGTGTGTAGCAATGTCTAATTATCTTTTAACTATGAACATTATCTGTTTATTCTGGATTTGAGGTGATGTTTTAATTTATCCAAGAAGCTTTATTCTTGATAGTTGGAGGCCTGAAGGCAAGTATGTCTTTAGTGCTCTTGTTTATTTTCTGAGGAGGGACCCAATAAAGCTTGCATGAGTTCTGAATTGTTTTATAGCGTGCTGTGGCTGTGTACTCTCAGCACGTGCATCTGCTTCTTGATCAAAGGCTTTAATAGATTTGGTCTGTTTGTATTTCTTCTTGTTTCCTTCTTGGTCTTATTTTCCACTTTACTTTCTTTCTCTGTCTCTTTAATGTGAAATTAAGAGCACAACGATGCAAACTTCATACCAGCTGTATTTTGATCGGCGTATTTTTCATATCTTTGATCAAGAGAAGCTGTCATTTTGCATCATTTTGTGAAAAAGTATAAGTGTTTACTACATCTGCAGTGAGGACTCTTAAAAAGATGCGGCTTTTAATAGAATGCTCTTTAATGTTAGGAAGTTTGAAGAACTAGTTTACAGTAAGATCATGGCTGTTGTAACCGTTTATGGAAGGGAGGAAGATTTACGAAACAAAAACATGTGGTGTTATCGTTAGAATTGTAAATATCTTCAGTCCAGCACATCAGCTTTACGGGAACAGACAGCTAACCAGCATATCCTGTTTACAGCTGAATATAATAATCACACAAGAATCTATTAACAGAGTGTAGGCGGTTAGGAACTCAAACCAGACTCATGGGGGAACTTTTTTTTTAAAACTTTGTAACATTTATTTCAGTGTGAAACAAGGGTGTTTCCCTGGAGTTAGGTTCAGCGTTACGGTCAGAAGCCATGGAGGCGTGTCAGCTTAATTATAAACCTGCTTTAAAGTTTAATTTAAATGCAACCAACAGCTGATGTCATGATTTAATCTAAGCTGCAACATGTTTAGCCATCCAAAAAAAAACAAATAACAAAACCAATGAAGCTACTTCGACACAATATTAACGTTGGATAATTTACACACAGATTATTGAGGTACAACACTCAAAAATACTGTAGTAAGTTTCTTTATTATTAATTTCAACTTTGCATATTTTCATTATACTAGTTTGCACAAGAAGTCATGTCAAGCTACTTAACTATACCAAAGTGGTGATATAAATATTGGTGGGATGGGATTTAACATTGTTTAATAAGTTATTTACAGGCACTTTAATTAAAATTAACTGCATTTTAATCGAAAACCATATAATCAACAAAATATCAATCACTTTATAGTGCAAGGACTATATAGTGGACTTTATAGTGAACACAGTTAACTGACCGTTTGGACAAATGATCACTACTTTTTGCTTCCCGCACAGTGCCTGCAGCATATTTGTTCTTTTTCGCCGCCACATAAAAATCTCATGAAGTTCTGCAAGGAGAGCTCTTGCAAACCATTCTGAGTTATATCTGCTCATCTAGTGACCATGGATGATCCCTACTTTTCCAGGTGCAAGGTGGGAGATTTTGAATCATCTACTTTTTCATCCACTTGATGTTCGGAGACTCATGTAAAATAGCGTGACCACTATATAGTGCCCTACATAGTTATTGGAGCAGATGTTTGGACACTGCCATGGTTTTTATTCTTGTCCTCAGGGGACTAACACCTGTGATGCCGCTTTTACATCAGATTTACGATTTTACAAAAAAACAACTAGTACAAAGGTTCGCGCTTGGGATTAAGTATTTATATTAGAAAATGTCATGATGGGATTATAGTAAGATGTCTGACCCATATGCAGAAACACACGGAGGTTTGGAGAAAGTTCAGAAGGTTTATTGACAAAGTGTAAATAAAATGTGAACAGGAACTGGGGTGGTCAGACTGGTCACGGCTGGATCTCCACTGCTAGAGGTGGAACTGATCAGCAGGTGGGGGGAACCCTGTGAGTCCAGAGGCTTATCGGCAGGCAGTGGGCTAAGGACTGAGGGCTAGGCTGAGACGGAGACAGAATGCAGGCAGACAGGTTGCTGGCTGAGAGAAGGGATTCAGATCTGCAGAGGGGGAACCTTGAGAGTCCAGAGGCTTTTCGGCAGGCTGAGGGCTGAAGCAGAGACTGAGGCTGAGTGCAGGCAGGCAGGTTTCTGGCCGGGTGAAGGGATTCAGATCTGCAGGGGGAAAACCTTGTGAGTCCAGAAGCTTTTCGACAGGCACAGGACTGAGGTCTGAGGCTGAGACTGAGACTGAGTGCTGGCAGGCAGAATCCAGGCATGGACAGAGGCAGAGACTCAGACTTAGTGCAGGCAGGCAGATTCCAAGCCATGGTTTCTCTCTCCAGAGTCTTTCTGGTTTTCAGGCGGGTCAGGATCTGAGAGACAGGGAGAAACTGGGTCAGACAGGTTTCACAAAAGACAGGGTCTTAGATCATGCAGGCTGGCACAGATTCTGCTAACCATTACTGGCAAACACTCTGGCGCTGGAGTGTCAGTCTCCTCCTCCTTAAATAGGAGTCCTCTTGATGAGCAGATGGAAGACAGGTGTTGCAGGTGAGCACAAGCCCTCAGGAGGGGATCCTTGGCGCCCTCTGGTGGGCAAGCCTCCGGATCCCAACAGAAAATGCAGTTAATTACATTAAGTTTTTTTAATGTAATTAAGTTTTAAGTTGCATTAAAACATTTTTAATTAATTAATTGCACTTTAAACGCATTAAAGTCCTGACCCAAAAATATACCGACGTAATATCGAATTCATTTTAAATCAATCCATTCCAATCGTACGGTTTTAGATCCAACTGGTTACATATCAACCAGATAAAATTTGAATTAGAATATAGTTGATCAGCAACCCTCTCAAGAAGGCATGTGTTGAAAGTGGAAATGAAAAATCTCTATTTAAAGAAAATAAGTCCAGCAGAACCAGGCTCAGTATGAGGAGTTATATCCTACAAACAACTGATTGTTGAATACAGAAACAGCATAGATAGAACAGAAACAAAAACTCTGGGTAAGAAAACCTTAGAGCTGCGCTCAAGAAGAACTGTAAGGTATACTGCCTACTCAATTAAAAAATAACAAAAAAAATGTGAACATAGTTAATGACAGCAATATATATTTTAATTTGTTCTCCCTAGGATGCAGTAACATTCTAAATACAGAATCATTGAGACATGATTACTTCCAATGAAAGGAAAAACTAGCAAAGTACATGAAATTCATTATAGCAATAGCTTAATCAGGCAGCTAAACACAGATTGACTAGGTAAGGGATACAATCTGAACAAATATCAAATGCTCATTGCAGTAATAGCTCTGTCAGAGACTCTGTAGAGGAAGTAGACAGAGCTGAAGAGAGGAACATTGGGTCAAGTTTATCTTCTTTTCAGAAAGGAGACAGCCAAACATAAGAAGCACTGCAACTTCCATGTAAAGGTCTTTTTAAGTTTAAAAATGTACATTTATTATCAAATAAACAGGCATATGAACCCTAAAACAGTCTGGAAAACATCTGTAAACAAACTTATTTCCCTAAGAGTAATGATGGGTAGCACCACAGACATGTTCTGCTTTGCATACTAAATGGACATTTGTCAGCGATCAGCAACATGTGTTTCATATTAGCTTGTGGAAAAATGTTGTTTGCATGGGAGCAAAAGCAGCATTTGCTCAAAAACAAGGAAGTCAAGGTTTATGGAATACTTGTCATGCTTCCCTTTGTTATTCACTTGATGCCACATATACACAGCTCCTCAGAAAGACTCGCACTTGATGACTCACTCGTGAAATTATGCCTCGCACATGATAACTCCCAGACAGTTGTGTTGAAGAAAAGTTTGCCAACATTTGTATCAAAAACATAACAAACGAGGGAGGGGGCGGGGCAGAAGAACCAGATGTTGATTCCACAAGCTGGCAGTGTCTGCTCTTTCACAAACACAAATTGTTCCTAAAAGTAGCAGAGAAGAAAACAAATTTGTTTTTATCATGAGAGGGTGGAAAAGCTTCTTGGGTTCTGTCTGTGCTCACTGTATCTCAGCTTTAGACTTTTTATAAGGGGACACTGAATATACCACAGTTTCCAAGGTCTATAAATATTGTCATCCATTACCCAGAAGAGGAATGAAAGAAAGCGAGTCGTCCTCTTTAATGCTCCGTAAAATGTATGAATCATCAGTCCTGTGGGAGGCAGACCTGCATGTTTTTGTCCTTATAAGTTATGATCAAAAACAAGGCTGACGTTATGGTAGAATCTTGGAGGATATTTGTTGGTAATCGGGGATTTGTATGTGTTAGAGACACTATCACGAAGATCTGCATACTGAATTCAGATGTTTGTGGAGAAAGGATTTGAATAAAAAAAATTGGGAGATAAGAAAGATTCCTAACAAAGGTTTTCTTTTGGTTAAATATAGAATATAATTCAACTTTTGTTACTTTTAGAAAAAAGTAACAAAATCAACTTTGCATTTAACCCATCCCCTTGGGGGGCAGTGGGCTGCCATTGCGTGTTGCCTGGGGAGCAGTGTGTGGGCTAAGGGTCTTGCTCAGGGACCCAGAGTGAAAGTGGGGCTTAAACTCAGAAACTCTGGAACTCAAACACAATGCTCTAACCGTTAGGCCACCACCCACCCAATATACCTTCTAATCTAACTTGTCAAATTCAGTTAGGTAGAAAATGCTGCCTTATGCTTCATTGTTTTATGGTTTAAATCAATAAGTCAATTAACTTACACTTAGACAGATTTTATTTGTCATTTTGTTTACACAAGTGTAAAACAAAAAGAAATTTAGTTTGGAACAGCCCTCTGGATAATTTCATCTTTTTTTTAAAGTGCTGCCTAGAAAAATAGTAAAAAATTACTGTAAATTTACAGTAATGTAGGTGTTGCCTCTTACAATTCATATAATATTCAACCCTTTTCATGTACAACCGTTCACTGTCCACTTGGAAAACTCTTCCATCCATCCATCCATCCATCCATCCATCCATCCATCCATCCATCCATCCATCCATCCATCCATCCATCCATCCATTTTCAGACACGCTCAATCCCAAGTAGGGTTGCGAGGGGTGCTGTTGCCTATCTCCAGCTGTCAATGGACGAGAGGCGGGGTAAACACTGGACAGGTCGCCAGTCCATCGTAGGGAAAACTCGTCCAAAAACACATTCCTTGGCTTTTGACACTGACACTTTTTGTTTTTCCTCCTGTTTTTATTGTTTTATTGATTATGTTAGTCTTTAAATGTTTTTATTTTATATGCTCAGCACTTTGAGAAGCTGTGGTTGTTTTAAAGTGCTTGATAAAAAGACAAAGTATTATTGGCAGTTGTAAACTAAATAATGCATTACAATTTTCTAGGGTCAAAATAATTTACAATATATGAGATACGATTTATCAAATCAGGATAAACTTTTCAATTTCTCTTTAAAGAATTAAGTTATACATAATCAAAACCATTTTTTACTCTCTAAGGTCTTCTAACTACAGATAAAAGAGAAACAAAGAGGTAGAAAAAAAAAATTTCATCAGTCATACTTAAAGGTGTAGTGGAGGATGTTCTTTTTCCGGCTGGATCATCAAAATAAGTGGTCCTCCAATTGTCAATCATTCTGGTGATACGTTTAGGCTGTCCTACATGATCGTACCCATTTTCACTGACGTAGAAAAATTGCAAATCTTCTTTTGGAAAGTAAGCTTGGACGAGTGATGCGAAAAGCAACTTTTAAACAGTGTTCATGTGGAGAAATGGCCTTGTGCATGCTCTCGCATTTGTTTAATAGACCTTCCATCTTGGGAGCAGGTACAGATAGGGGTGGCCAGTCAAAAACCAATGTAAACTGAGGGGTGGCGAAAGCGGATAGGCGCCAGAACCTAAGGGTCCATCTACACTGTTCCAACATTAACGAGCACAACAAATATGGATATTTTCTAAATAAAGACAAACTATACGTTCCTAATATGTTCCTTTTGATTACAAATAGATGCATATATTTAAACATCCATGCTGTCTAAATAAAAGGTATAGTTGACAAAATGTCTGGGGCAAACATCTTTTCCATTTTATTTATCTATAATTTAACTGAAAACTCCTTCATGACTTGCAGAGACACACAATTTTCTCTTTACCCCATATAACACAAAATTAGGGTCTTAAAAGCGCATGAATTCTGTACATATCAATGTTAGTATTTAGATGGGCATAATTAACCACAGCGTTTTACTGGTCAAGTAACTATTAATATATGAAAAATTTAAATGTTTAATAAGTTTAAACAATATTACTACTGTCCCCCTCTGTAGTAGAGGGAAATAAATGGTAGGGGTGGCCACAGGGGTGGCCAATGATTGGCTAAGGGTGGCCATGGCCACCCCTGGCCCCCCTTCTAGCTCCACCCCTGCTGTTATGGTTATTTAAATGTCTCTTTAATTATATATTTCAAGATCCTTATAGAAATGCAGTTAAATTTGGTAAAATGTCAGATTTGTTAAGCCCAATTCTGTTGTTTTTCGTTATCTCTTTAGTTTTTTACACATTTTCATTGATTTCCTTTTTTATCATCATGTTTAATATGAAGTGCTACAGTAGCTTTAAGTCTGAATGTTGAATTTTGAATGTTAAATCTTCTTTTTCAGAGGTTGAGAAAGATCTGGCCAAGCTGGCAGAAGTTGGAAAGATGACTACTCGGAGTGCCAATAGTCCCCACGGGAGCCTACTCCACACCCCACGACGCCACCGTACACTCCCGGACACTCTTCCTCTCACTAGCCTCATCTCCAGGCCCCAGTCAACAACCAGCGGCCTCTCAGGCAAACCTAGTGGTATTGGCCTCCCCTTGCTGAGTCCCAAGCCCACCTCCCTATCCATGTCCATGGGCCGGACCCCCAGCAACCCTGGTAGCAGGACTCAAACCCCCAGAACACCCAGTAGGCCCCTGACACCAAACAGCTTACTAAGTCGCTCCTCCTTTAACCCCGGAGCTCATAAAGAAGTAACATTCCGGAGGTCGAGAAGCCGACCTGTGACACCAACGTGTCAACCGCCACTTCCTCGACCACTTCTCACCCCTCCAGGACTTAGTACCACAGACAGCCTTGGTGCCAGCCTTCGGGCATATCTGTCTGAGGTAAGACACAAAAACAGAACGAATTTTGTTATTTTAGAGCGCAATAATCAATATCTACACAACATTTGCTAATTACTTACAAGAAAAACAACAGCATTTTGTCACGTGGTGTGCTTTTGTATTTAGCCACCTATAGAAGCACATTTTCAACACTTACAACTAAAACTCTTTTTGGGGGATGTCAAATTTTTGCAGATCAATGGAAACAGCTAAATTTAGGCCAAACATTTTGACAATTCATGAATAGGAAATTCATTTAAAAAAAATTTCTTGAAATTGAAAAACTAAAATTGAAAAACATAACCATGTGTTCAAAAGAAAAATAGGCATCCCAATTTTCTAGTTTAGATAGAAATTTTGATTGGTTCTGGAATGGTTTTAAAGTATTAGAACTGTTTTCACTTTTCCATATTTTGATATTTGAGGAATTGTTTTTCTCAGATCCATAACTATTCTTTTTAGAATATAAGCTTATTTTTCAATAACTCATTTTTTTCTTCAGATCAGTTTTTTTCACTCTCAGATTGCCTTTTTCTAGTTTGAAATTGTTGGCCTGGATTTTTCAAAAGTCTTAGTACAATGTAATAAAAAGCTGTTTTGGACAATAAGTGGCACCAATTTCACAATATGGCAATAAACTCCGCCAGGTTTTGCACTTCAGCAGCTACACTTTAAGAATGCATATTTCCGACTGGCAAAAAAAAAAACAGGTTTTTTGCCTTTAATATTAACTATCTTTGTGAACTTCTGTTTGTCAAACTGTTGACCATAACTCCAGAGTGGCTGTAGCCACAAAGAGCCTTATCAACCTTAAATTTAAAATAACAACTGAAGTTAAATTGTTAAGAATATTGTGTTTACATGGTTATTTTAACTAAAGGTCCTATATTATGTTTTTTTTTTATGCCATCCAAAGTCAACTTTAGGCATACATATGAGGAAATATTGAAGAAATATTTATTTATCATTAAACATCACTTATTTTTAGTAAAGAAAGGTGCTTGCTTCCCTATGTTAGTTACTGAAAACGTTGGTTTAGACCACATAAAGCTGCTTGTATGTGCTTGAATAACTTTCATTTTTATGAAACACATACACACATGGTTCCCCTTATTTAATGGAAAAAACCTCACAATTGTCACAGACATAAATTGAATCTGAAAAAAATAATAATTGATAAATATTCTATAAAAATGAACAAAGGAAAGTCAAATATTGCTTTTCAACCATGCTCCAACAGATTTAAGTAATCCTGTAAATGTCAAAGAGACTTCTGCTCCTCTCAGCAGGTATTTTGGTCGTTATCCTGATGTAACACCCCAGACTGAGACCAAGAATTCTCACACTGGAAAGCACATTTTTCTTGATAGTCTTGAGATGTTAGTCTACCCCGTAGAGGTTCAAGACACCCTGTGTCAGATGAAGCAAAGCAGCCCCAGAGCATAACAGACCCTCCTCCATATTTCACAGTAGGGACAGTGTTCTTTTCTTGATATGCTTAATTTTTCCATCTTTGGAAATAGATCTTATGTGCCTTGGAGAAAGTAAAATCTTTGTCTTATCTGATCATAGGACATTTCCCAAAAGCTTTATGGCTTGTCTACATGTATTATGGCTTATTCCAATCTGGCTTTTTTAAGATTAGTTTTTTAACAATGGTGTTCTCCATGGTCATCTCCAGTTAAGTCCACTTTAGCTCAATTGTGATCTAACACTAATTTTCCTTGAGCTTCAACTTTAATCCCTAGAAACTTTTCTGGGCTCTTGTGTTAATATTAATATTATCCGTCTTGACTGTCTTGATTTATCATGATTTTTCCTCCTACAACCACATCCAGGGTGGTTGGCTACAGACCCATGGATCTTAGATTTCTGAATATTATGAGCAACTGTAGTCACAGGAACATTAAGCTCCTTGCAAATTGTGTTTTAGTCTTCATCTTTTACATTTATTTTTCTCTGGAGACAACTCTTGTCTTCGCTTCCTCTGGTACATGTTGAGTGTGGTACCCAGGATGTCAACAAACAGCACAGTGAATATCTGTAGCCTTGTAGATAGCCCCCCTGATTAATTACAATATTTTATGCAAGTGTGATGCTAATTATTGGGTGCATCTTAATTTACCATTTATCTTTAGTTGCATTATTTTGAGTGTTTTCAAGGTGTTCTTAACATCGTGTTCTAGTATGGTTAAAAAGTAGTCTTATTTGTTGGCGTTCATTGAATTTTTATTCCATGAATAAGAATTTCAGGTTCAAGTTGTTATTTTGACCATTGTGGATTTTTCTTTCATTTAACGAGGAGTACCAATAATTTTTTTCCATGTGTGCACATTGTTGTGTCAACAAGCAGATTAAAATTAATATGCACTCAACATAAAGTAAGGTAATACAGAAGTGTTTTGTGAGACTTAGACAACCTTCACTGTCATTTTGTATACACAGTGTAAACAAAACAAAATTTTGTTTTGGACATCTCTCATGACATTTCTATTTTCTTAAAGTGCAGCAACAACCAAATGTAAACATTGTGGGATAAAAAATAAAAAAAAATTGATGCAAAAAATGCATTGATATGGTCAGTTTGACTTAGAGTCTGTGACATGATTTGGAGTTTTTTCAACATTCACCTGCCTGATGAAGCTGTTGCGGAATCTGCTGAACCTGCATTGAATGCTGCCAAGCCTCTTTTCAGAGTGAAGCAGTGAGAACAGTCCATGGTGGGGGTGTGAGAGGCCATTGATGATGTTACTCGCTTGGGACAAGCAGCGCTGGGATGAAATGTCTTTTTGGAAGGAAGAGGAGCCCCAGTGATCTTCTCTGCAGTTCCCACTACTCTCCTCACCTTCATCAAGTCTGAGGCGCTGCAGCCCCCAGGTGGACTCTCTTCATCCTCTGCAGGAAGTACATGCGCCTTTTGACCAGTGAGGTGGTGTTTACAGTCCAGGTGAGGGTGTCTGTGATGTGGACCCCCAGGAATTTGGACCACTTCTACTGCTCAGCTGTTGATGAGCAGTGGAGCGTGGTTAGGCCGATTTTTGAAGTCAACAATGATCTCCTTCCTTTTTGTCCACATCCAGGATCAGGCTGTTATCTCTGCACCACCCCACCAGCTGCATCATCTCCTCTCTTTAGTCCTGGTCGTTGTCGTCTCTGATAAGGCCCACCACCGTGGTGTCATCTGAGAACTTCACAATGTGATTTGTGGTGAAACTAGCACAACTTTATGTTAGCGTTTATCTTGATACCACAAAGTCCAATTAACTTAGCAGTGTTGCCTGTCCATCAGCTACTTTCATGGAGAATATTGTGTCGTGTTTAAGGAGTAAACTTTTCATGAATCCACTTTGGTACTGGCCACAGCTCTTAAAGGTAACAAAGGAACACATTCTTATGTGTGTGTTTAGAGCCTCCATATATAAAGTGTAACAATTTCTACAGAATGCTTTCCTTCGTAGGTAGCTGGAAAGTTGTTTTTGGAATATAACATCCTCTGGGTATGTTTCCTAACTTTGCCAGGTCATCCAAAGTTTTACAAGTAGATGGGGTGATTATGTACCTCACGATGACTCACCATGCGGCATGAGATCAGATTCCTTTTGGAGAAGTGGGTGGAAGTGCTATGTTGATGAAAGAATTGTTGTGGTTTGCTCAATCAGGACAGAATGACTGAAAGCAACATGTATATGAAGTTTTTGATACCAAAAAAACGTTACCAAAAGAAAGGTTAAAGCCTAAAAAATATTCATTTTGCATAATGTGGCGTCTTTGATTTTTTTCAGTTAAGGTAATGAATGGATAATATATTAACTAGGTAAATTATTTTGAAATTATATTTAAACAATACAATTTACAGTAAAGTCTTGTCATCTTGCAGTCTACAGATGATAAATTCCTATTTCTGCATTTCGACTGGGTCTGATGATGCAGTCGGGATAAGAGTTTCAACAGTCCAGCAGTCTGATGGTAGTGGGTAAAAAAGCTATAGAACCTGCATCGAATGCTGCAAAGCCTTTTCCCAGAGGGCAGCAGAGGGAACGGTCCATGGTGAGGGGTTATTGATAATGTTACAGACTCGGAACATGCAGCACTGTCCCGAGATATCAGACTATAGAAAAGTTAAAAAATAATACAAATAATTCCATAATGAAATCTGTATATTTATTTAAACTAAACAAAAATAAAATAAATACATTACAAGTTAGAGACAAAAAGTAAGTTTTAATATTTCAAAGTTTTAGGAATTCTGTTATGATTAAACGTTTGGCCTCAATTTCACTCCATATATTTTGACTCATAATTTTACATGGACCTAATTTCATCATATATACCAGTTTTGGAAATAGCCTTGTTGAAAAAATGCCATCTGCCACCAATATCTGGTTTGGAGCCTTTAAAGGGGAATATAGAATTATTCTATAGGGTATTTGGTGCTGGTCCTTAAGGTCTCTGAATAGGGTGTGTAACAATGGTTGGGCAGAAAAGATATATTTGCTGTTCTATGAGCCCTAATGCAAGCCTGGTTGAAAGCTTATGAATATTGGTTGGTTGATTGGTTGGTTTACGAGTGAAGCTGCTGAGCAAAGATGCATCATAGCAACAAGCATTCGCTCACTGAAACATTGAAATTGTTGATATGGTAGGGTGACCTCTTTGTCTCGGACAGGTCCTACTTTTCATATCTGAAAAAATGTCCGGGGAAATTTGAAAATCATCCGGCATCTTGGTCGACTACAGTGCAGCACATAGTCAAAACACACCGGGCACTCGAACCAAGCCATCAGCACCGGGGCCAGTCCGGGAACGCCGGCGAAGCCTGGACACCGGCGGCATACGGTCACCGGGTCGGGTTCGGTCACTCTGTCCCTGGCTGGCTTCCTGCCTCGTCCGCCAAGGGTCAGCCCCAGAGCTGACTGCTCGGTTTGAGTGCCCGGTCCGGTCCAGTAAGCGGCGCAGCAGCTGCTTGAAGTTTAGCAAATCCTGCTTTGAACTGTCCAAGACTTTGAAAGCTGTCTTTGGTAAAATGCTTAGAGCAACTTTGCAGGGATCTTCTGATAGACAAAAATAATCCTTTCCTTTCGAGTCTTTGGATCCTTGAGAAGACTGTGAAAAATTTCCCCTTTCTCCATGCAGCCTGGAACACTGCATTTACGCCCATGGTTCTGGCTCTTTTCTGAGAAACTGCCTTCTTTGTAGAAGTAAACCCAACTGTAGGCTAAACAGCTAAACTGGAGGCTTACATCTACCTCTATTCATGTTCTAGGGCCAGTGAACCAGTGGGCTGGTCTGCATGTCAATTTCAGGGCGTGACAGAAGTAAAGGCCAGAACCAAATAAGGCAACATCCCCGAGTTGACGTCAATTCGTTGCTTAGTTTGGATTCGCCCATTTTATGGTTGAAGTTTAGAATTGTGAGATTTGCAGAGAAAGGAGGTGACGATGGGGTTTGAACTTCTCTGTACGTCCATTTTACCCACTGAGCTATTGTTATTCATCTATGACAATGTAAACTCGGTTTTGCATTCTATAACCCCCTCTAACTGGTTTCCTGTCAGAATTCCCTTCTATAAAGTCCTATCAACCTTTTCATAAACTTGACCACCTGTTGTGTCTGTTTGAGAAAAGTATCCTCTCAGTTTGATAATTCCATGTCATCGTTTCAGTAAGAGGATTGTAAATTTAAGTCTCCCGGCTGTTGCTCTGATTCATGCTCTCTTTGTCCTGCTTGTCACTTTAGGTTTTACAATCTTTGTAGTTTTGCAGTTGTCCCATTCGCTTTACATCTTCCAACAATGGTTTGAACTAAGCTTGGTAAGCTGCCCAAAAGTCTTTAGATAAAGCTAATTCAAATTTAAACCTTCCCACACCTTTATCCCGAGTTTTTGTTCTGCATTCCCTGGAACCCTTTAAAGAACATCTGCATTTACTTTGCAATGGGTTGCAGGTTTTAAATGGGGGAGAGAAGAGGACTAATGCACACTTTTAAAAAAACATTTATTTGTAAAAGAAAAGTAAATCCTAGCAAAATATATACAATTTTCTGGGTGTAACAGGAACAAATGTGAAAAAGATTAAGCGGTACGAACACTTGCAATGGGTTAATGAAGATTCCTGTTTGTCAAACAGGATAATCCCTGGGTTTGCACAGGGACTTCCTGGAAATAATCATCACAAGACTCCAAAAAGTATAGGCTACGCAAACAAAATGTCCAACAAAAGGACCACAAATTGTTATTTTTGCACTTAGTTTTTGTATATTTTGTTAACCTTTAGACATTGGTGGTGTAGTTGTTTTCTTCTGCCTCTTTAGCAATCCTTGTGTCTGTCTCTTGTGAGTAGATCCATGTGTTAAAAGCAGATTCTCAGAGCACATCTTCTCAAGAAAGCAAACAAACTGAATGAATGGAAAATTGTTTTTCAAACATCATTGTAAAATAGATTAGGTATAAACACATAGTTTAAAGCACAGGATGCAGCTATTGGTCATGGGCTTAAAATTAATGTCTACTTAGGATCTATAGAAGAGAGTGAGAAAATATGGGAACCTTTCCATAGACGGATTATGACAGCACATGCACGAACCAGAACATGCACAGTCTTTGTGGGGGGTTTCTTGCAGAACCGTGGAGGTCTGTATTGTAGGATGTCATTTCATTTTGGAAAATGAGCCTGGCATTAAAAAGGTGCTTTCAGGTTTTTTTTTTCTTATTTTCCTTTCATGATCTACTTAACAGAAGCCCTGTTAAACACGAGCCCTTTTTGAAGGCTTTCTTACTAGAGGGTAGGGGGTTTACAGTCCCTTTGTATACAGTTTGACAGTTACTCCAGTTGACACTTAGTGACATTATACAAAACATTATTTCAGGGAATCCAGTCTGTTTTTATTGGGGCCACCTGTTCCTGCATATAGGACTAAATCCTTAAAACAAGGCCTGTGCAGAAACTAGGAGGATTTTGAAAGCACATGCAACACTGAATGAAGAAGCAAAACAAGATGTCAGCTTTTCTTCACATTATTTTTTTTTGTTTAGTTTTTACAGAAAAAGACTTGTTTATGTAAAAATAGCTAAAGTATTTATTAACATTTTCTCTTCTGGATATTTAGTAACTTTTGTTGAAAGTTGATGCATTTATTTAATTACTGACAAAGATAATTAGATATTTAAAGAAAATTGTTTTGTTGATGGGCATTGGGCGATATAAAGAACAAATAAATGTTTATTTTCAGCCCGATCTTTCTTTCTAGCAATGATTCAGCCTGAAGTTGGTTTACAGTCCTAAACTGAGCTTAATTGCCTCATGCAGAATTGTAGAGAACTTGTAACTCTATGCCTCAATTATTAGATAAGATATATTGTACAAGAAACAATCACAATCTGTTTCTGTAAACATCAGGTTTATAGAATGCTATAATTTTGTTTTTTTATTTATGATTTATCTTGATCTCAATTCAATTCAATTTATTTTATATCTCCAATTTACAACATATGTCATCTCAAGGCACTTTACAGAGACAATTAAACTAGATCTCATAATATAGTGTTTCCTTACTAATCCACACATGTGTTTTCACAGTTCCTTATCCCACTATAATTGATTATTCTGTTTTTTTATTCATCAACCTATTGTTCATATTTTCCTTTTTGCTTATTTGATCTAATATTCTAATTGGATTATTTTCAATATCTGCAATTTCAGTTGTTTTTTTTTATGGTTTTTACCCTTTGCAAAGCAGTCTCATATATATGCCTCTGTTAAAATTTGCATTTCAGCTTGGCATCCCGAAAATGTTGTTTTTTGCATTGCAAACTCTAAAAATGATAAGGTTTAGTTTGGTTACCTAGGTTTAATTTTAAAACATTCACTGGGGTGCTGTTTCTGTAAAACCCTATTAAAGCTTTGGGGAGGCCCAGTCAGAGTCTTGGGTTCAAAGTGGGACCTAACTCCATCTTTATAAAGATGTGTTCCCCTTCTTATCCATAGATAGACTCACGCTTAGACTCAACTCCAGGGAAATTGTGAAATCTGTTGTATGCTGGTTAAGATTCTCAGTCTTCCAGGTCATAGTTATTCCAGTCACCCATAGTATTCCAGTACCCTTGATATCAACTTCCAAACAAGTTAAAAAAACAATCCAATGGACTTTGTTTTCCAAGTTTGAAGACATTTTGCCTCCCATCTTGGAAGGTTTTTCAATTCAAAATGTCTGGATTAGCATTGAGTTCCAAGCTTTATAGAGTAGCCCTACAAAAACTTGTTATGGCTTAGAAAAGATGCAAATTGAACCGGAATCACAGGTCCATCCCTTAGTGTCTCTGTTGTGTCCTGTGATAAAGTTGCGACCTCGTCAAGTTGTACCCTGCCTCTCATCTATTGACCACCAGAGCTACTGTAGACACTAGCCTCCCAACGACAAGGACAAGCAGGAATGTGGTGAAGATGGGAGAAGGAGATCATTGTTGACTTCAGGAAGAACCGGCCTAACCTCCCTCCACTGCTCATCTACAGTTCAGCAGTAGAGGTGGGCAGCAGCACCAAATCCCTGGGGATGCACATCACAGACAACCTCAGATGGACTGTAAGCACCACCTCACAGGTCAAAAGGGCACAAAAGCACATATACTTCTTATGGAGCATGAAGAGAGCCCACCTGCCCCAACCCATCCTCACCACCTTCTACAGAAGCATCATAGAGATCGTTATGACCAGCTCTCTCACTGTGTGTTGTGGAGGTTGCAGCACCTCAGACTGGAAGAAAGTGAAAAGAGTAGTGAGAACAGCAGAGAGGATTATCTGGGCTCCTCTTTCCTCCATAAAAGAAATTTCATCCCAGCTCTGCATGTCCCGAGCCCGTAACATTATCAATGGCCCTTCAAACCCGCACCATGGACTGTTCTTCCTGCTGCCCTCTGGGAAGAGGCTTCACAGCATTCGGTGCAGGTCCAAAAGATTCAGAAACAGCTTCGTCCCCAACTCCATCAGACAGCTGAACTATTGAGAAAACTGTTAATCATGTCACAGACTCTGCATCACACTGATAACATGAAACCAAAAATACTGCATAATTGCACCATGTGTATTTAATGCTTCAAACTTTCATATCAATATTATGCTTATTTACTGTTTGGTACCTTACCGGCTTGTTTTGTTTGTATGATCGCCATTGTGGAAAACAACCTGTAAAGATGCACCAGCTAGAAGAGCGAGAACCCTGGAACCCTTGTTCCACCTGCATCCCCGCTCTTTTTCGCCCTCATGTCCCTCCGTTGTCGCACAAATTTCCCCCTTGCGTTTTTCTACTTCCTCACCACCTCGGCTGTATCTAGAACCACAGCTAGTTTGTGATTGACTCTCTTGCATTGTTGGAATAACATAACGCAGAACACGCTTCAAAATTGGGCATACATCCAAAAATGGTAAATGGCCTGTACTTATATAGCGCCTTTTTTCAAGTCAGGAGACTTGACCAAAGCGCGTTACACTACATTCAGTCTTTCACCCATTCACGCAAATGCAGATGGTGGCAAGCTACTGTACATTGTAGCCTCAGCTGCCCTGGGCTCACTGACAGAAGCAGGTGAAGTGTCTTGCCCAAGGACACAATGACCATGAAAGTCTGAGCTGGGGCTTGAACCGTCAATCCTTTGATTTCAGGGCAAACTCCTACATCCTCTGTCGCCCAGTATAATATATCTGCGACAAGCTCACTGCAACAAACTGCTGCGGGAGTATAACCAGCCCTTAATACTTAAAAATGTAAAAATTAAACTTTTCTTTTTGCTGACAGTAGCGATGTTCACACAGAATAATTTTGTCATTATGGGCTTTAAAGATCTGACCCACATGTAGAGAACCTCTCAGAGATCAAAGGTAAAAGTTTGACAGGTTTATTGTAGGTTAGCAAACAATGCTGGAACTCAGCGGACTGGTGAACCGGAACCGGAAACTCTGAAGGGGAGATCACAGTGATCAGTTCAGGGACAGTGGGAAAATAGACTGAGGGTTGAATATTGCTGGAGAGGCACTCACTTTTGGGGGGCTCTTGGTTTATCCTTGGATCCAGTTTGTGGGGGTTTAATCCAGAGAAGAGGGAACTCGTTGGAGAGCGGACAGGCAGACATACCTTGGACCCCGAGGAGTTAAAGGAGCACACTGTTACTTGGTTTTCCAGGAGTGGACTTGAACGGATCATGTGGAGGTTTTCCCCTTGCTCAGTGAGTCTCGGTAAATCCTTCCAGGCTTATCCAGTAACACAGGAAGTCTTCCTGCTGAAGAACAAAGACAAAAACAAGTTCAGACTCAGAGAAACAATGCTAAGGTTAGACTCTGCTAATCTCAGTTTGGCTAGAGTACCCAATACTGGCAAGTTGGTGACAGCCCACTGCTCAAGTACTCCTCTGGTAATGACCCAACGAGCCGCAGGTGTACAGGGAGGCCCAACAAGGACAGGGCACCGCCTGGTGGTGGAGAGAGGAAAACACAAAAAACCCACACAAACTGGAATCCTAACAAATATGTGGTTTCATTAATTATTATGAAACCTTGAGTTTCTAAGATTATTTAGATTATGTTCTTTTCCTAAAAATCTGTGTAAATATCAAAACCTTCCACTTTAGTCCCATCAGTTGATAGAACATTTCCAAATAATATTTGTTTTGTGTCGAGATGCCATTTTTAGTATGTTTTACTTCTGTTTTTTACTTTGGAACTCCCCCATGGAAGCTATTCCCTTTGGCATTTTTCTTAAGATTTTTTGTATTGTCTCAGGTTGTAATTCTTGAACAATACCATTTGTTTAAGCATGCAGAATTGTGTATACAAAACAGAAAAAAACAGAAACAGACAGAAATGGAATAAATATTGTTTCACAGCACAGTCTATCTGATCTCAATTATGAATTTTAACATTTGGTCCAAGGAACTGAGATACTTCGGTAAATAACTGTGTGTCTCCTTTTTATCCATATCCCTGTCTCACATCAATGCTCCTATGTTATGTCTTTTTTCCTATTTCAGGATGAGTTTTACCAGCAGCTCCAGGCCATCAGACAGCCGTGGCATATTCCCAGTGACACAGACAGTGACATCATGGAACCTCCTGAACAGGACAAAAGTGAGTCGCCTACCTTTTTTGCTTTCCTCTACATTCAGTTTCTTGTATGCTGATTGAGGCTGAGACTGTTCCAAAAGAAAGCAACTATTCATAGGTTTGCTCACTCTCTGGGTCTCGGGAGCAATCTGCTGCTCTCAGATGTGCTCCCATAATGATTTTACCTTCCTGCAGCTCCTTTATTTGTGTCTTCTTGAGATGTGAGGTTTATTTCATTAGGCCAATCTACCCCAATAAATTACCAGTGAATTAAAATAGCGAAAATAAATAACACATCTGTTTTCTTAGCTGGAACACAAGCAGGATATTTCTATATTTTATTGTTGGGGATTCTATCTAGGTGGGAGATTTTCATGTAAAATATCCTGTTTTTGGCATCATTGATTGTATGTCTCTATCAAGATCTTGTCCATCGACATGAGCGATTGTTGTTAAGCATCATAAATCGTTCACAGTAAAAGTCTGGCTTCAGTGCAGCGAACCCGAATCCACCAGCTTTGAATGAGATCAGCCCTCCACACATATTCTGCTTTGTAAATCATACAGATGAATGAGGCATTACGGTCCAACAGCCAGGGCCTCAGCAGAGGCAAGCTAAGTACCTCTCAGTTGTCTGTGATCCAACCAGAGCTGTCAGGTTTGTGCTTGTTTTAGCACTGGTTAACGTTTAGCTAAACATCCCTGATCCTTTGAGATACGGGCAAGGATTTACAGCCGGAGACTTCTCTCAATGAAAAATGATATATCTCAATATTATTTAAGGTCTTGCTCCGATGATTTTTTCTGGAAGAGAACAGATTTATTTGAACAAACAGAAAGCACATTGAGCGGGCCGCTTTAGAGCCTCACTGTTGACTGTAAATGCAACACCTGCTCTGGTTCTTGATTTCAAAGAAAGATCTTTATGACTTTAAAACTGGAAAGATTGACCTAAATGCTTACCAGTTATTTAGCACACTTTAACTAGGTAAGTTTATGTTTAATCAATTTTGATATGGTGTCAGACACCTATGATGCACAGTCCCTTACAGAAGTACTCACATTCTTAATGTGTCATTTTACTACATTATATGTGAAATACCAACTGATACAATGCATAGACTTTTATGTCTCCAGCCAGCATCTTAAAACATGTAGAAGTTGATTTAAACATATATTTTTAAAGGTACCATGTTTTCAAAGGTACCAGTTTCCTTAATCTACAGTCAATTCACAGGAAAGGGGGCAAATATAACAGTTGGATTGTCCGATGAATTGAAGACCTAGATGGTTGCATTAAAAGCTCAACTGATCTAAGTTTATTATCAATTGCTTGAAAAAGGAAATTATTATTTTTAGCTCTGTCCACCTTCCATACTTTAAACAATTATGGGAAGTTCTATGGACTTATATAACATTCTCATCATCTGTCTTATGTCGAGAATGAATCTGTAGACTGGCAGAGTGCAAACAACCTGTAATCAGCCCTGCAAGCTGGTAATGGCTGCAAACAGATCCACAATAGTACAATGACTCTGAGTCAGACCCAGAAGCTGAACTGATGGAGCCTCGTGCAATCCAGCAAGGAGGCAGCAAGCAGTTTCTGAATTGTTAGTAGCCTCTTCCAGAGCTACACTGAAAGCCCAGTAATTTCTCCAGTTATTTATCTTCTAAACTCCCAAAAACCATCTGTCTATGAGTGTTGTGTTTGGATAAGATGCTTCTAGAAGACATTTTTGATTGTTTAATGTTAGAATCTCAGGAAAAATAACCATGATACCATTTGCTACCCTTCAGGATTTTAGTGCAAATGAGCATCATGCTAACAGTTAGTTGTCTGTGTCTTTTGAACAGAAGATGAATATATCTGAATTATGTACACATTTTGTTTTGCCTTTATCAAAGCCTTTGGTAAGTTGTGTGCATGACTCATTTAGTAAAATGTATCTTACAGTTTTACTTTGCTTTCATAGCTTGGTGAGGGGACGGGACAGGCTAGGCTAGGGATTCCAAAAGTGTGATGCATGTGCTGCCACTAGGGGTGCATGATATGAAAACATAATGGCGGTCTTATAATTACACCATTGCATTTTTTCCTCACACAATAAATACCTTTAAATAAAGTCTAATTTCAATTGATCAATAACAAACAATTCAATGGATATGTGATTAGAAGAAGCTTTTTAAGCTTAATTTTAATAAGCATTATAGAGGAATTTATGCTTCTATGAATTGTATTACATAGCTAGTCTGTGGCCTTCAAACAAACGGCGCTGCCCATGGTGCTGTGAATCTGAAAAAGCTACACTGATGCCCATAACATGCTCACACTGGGGCTTCTGGTGAGAAAATTGGAGGTAAACGTGCAACTATGCTCACACACACACACAAACAAACACAAACACACACCTGTAATACCTTTAATTGGATAATGTGATTCAGTCATTTTAAAGATGCCGTCTTTGCCTGTACCCATACACGAACAGGGAAACCAGAAACCGGTGGTGGATGAGGGGAGCTAAGGTGTGTTGCCATGGGGATGTCGACTTACTTAATGTACACGCTGTGAAAAAAATCAGGAAATAACTTTTTATATACCTGATTAGTAACACATTTAACAATGCAGGCCCCCACTCATGGTTATTGTTATTTTATGCCCCTGTCTCTCTCACCATCGGACACAAATCAAATTAAACTTCTTAGTGTTTTTATTTTGTGGCGTTAATTGTGAATCAAATTTACATTTGGAAGCAGATACATGAAATAAAGTGAGAACAGACACAGGTAGTGGGGATGGGTGATAAACTGGATTTTTACCGTTACAGTCATTCACTACGATAACCATAGCAAATTTTCCCATGTCGGTAAATTCGGTAAATAAGTCTGTAATTAATTCTGCCATTTTGCCTTTGTACACCAGTGGCTGGTAACTTTTTAAAAACACTGAAGCAGGTGTCCAATCACGTGACTCAACCGAACCAGTCAGAAACGTAAGCAGAGAGAATGGCGAATGAACCCAGTGAAGAACCGTCTAACACAGCTGTAGATAAAATTACATCGATTAATCCTGTGGAGCCGAGCAAGAGCAGAGATGAAGCTGAGCCCGCAGGGAAAAAATCGAGAGCGCGTTGTCAGAGTTAAGCATGAGGCAGATGGTTTTGAGTGAGGGTGTGTTCAGTGGCGCCAGAATTACGGCATAGATGTTGAGCAAAAGAACAGGAAATGCAAAGTTTGTCTGAAAATTGTCGGGACTACCCAAAGTAACGCAACCAACCTCCACCACCTGCAGCACAGCTGTTGTTGCAATACTTGCTGTTCAGAGAGACATCGTTGAATGTTTAAACCTGAATGGGTACAAGACTTTAAAATTGAATTGAAAGTAATATTTAAATAGGATATATTGAATAAATTAATTATAAAATATCAGTTGCCTTTCCTGCACATGCCTTTATTTCTGATCAAGGAGCTGGAGCATTTGTCGCGCATTTGTCGTTATCGAGGTAAAACTTCCCAATTTATCCTGAGATTGATTTTATTGCTCAGCCATTACAGGTAGATCATCAGAGTTTAGTGCATGAATCAACCTTCAGAGAACGATATCCAAGATTGTTTCCCTTTCTCTACCTACGCCTGAAATCCTCAGGATTCTGTTACGGAGGTTTTGTGTAACTTAATTGCAGTTGGATTTATATTTAGTTCTAAATCGATTCCCAAAACATGTGTTAAGGTAATGTGGTTGTGTTATTGTATTGTACAGCATTTATTTTTGATGTTATTATATTGTATGCTCTGGTTATTTCAGAATGATTAAACAAACACGTTTAATATGGTTATAAAAAAGCGATGTTTTGTTTAAAAAAATATTTTGGTTTTCTGAAGGTGTGGTGGTTTGGGGGTGCGTCAGCCCAGTTGGGACACAGAAGGGGGTTCGCAGCTGAAAAAGTTAGTGAACCACTAGACTAGGCCAGTTGTGATGTAATAATACGGATCTTTTTGATCTGGCTCTTTTTCCAGACACCAACAAAACGTTTACTGATGACCAAGAAATAATTGGAGGTTTGTTTTAGTGCTAAGGTTGTTTTTAGAAGCTGTAGAGACCCAAATGGAGGTTGAAAAATGTGCAAAAAGTATATTTTGCCTGAAGTTTTCATTGGTATTCAATATTCTGTTCTTTTCAATAATGTTTAAAAAAAAAACGAAAAAAAACTTTGAGGCATTTAAAAAATGATTGAATGTTATATTTATGAGAGGATTTCTAAAAAAAGAAATGTATTAATATAAGATTAAAGGTGGCTGAAAACAAGTGGATTACTTTTATGTACCTTGCAAACTGCAATGCTTCATTTTTTTTTGAGCTTGTCAATTCCACACTTTTTTGTGTAGTAAAACCATTAATAAAGACATTGCACTTTGTTTTTTTTATCATAACAAAGCCTAAAATGTACTTTTCTTAAGTACAGTGAACTGACCTTAGTAATAAATGTGCGCAGCTCTTAGGTGATATTTATATTTCTCCTTTTCATAATGTTCAGTGCAAATCTTTCCTTATCTACTGTTTTTTTAAAAGGAAATTACATCCAGTTAAAAACCAACATTCACAGTCATCAAATACACTTGTCTGCACCTCTTGTCCTGGACCAGTGTTCTGCACGGATGTTTGGTTTTTTAAACCGAAGCCAGACCAGCATATCCACATCTACGTTGTCTCACGACTTTGGTTTGTTAATGAATAAGTGCAAGAAATGATGTATGCCTGAAATAAGTATTGTTCTTGAATTAAGCGTAACCATGTTTTCACAGTAAACAGAGATCAGCTACTCAAACTGAAAATTAACTGCATGTGGGACTTAAAAGGACAGCTCTCTCTGACGTTATGACACAAGAATTCCAGCCTAAGGAAAGATCAAGCAACTGGGTGGTTGTCACATGGAAATATAACCCCTCTGACAAGTTTCTCTCGAGGGTCGCTGTTTCGCCAAATTTGTATCTTGCCCAATAAATGAATAGGTTTCGTTAATAGCCCCCAGGGACCTGCTCTCAGCCTTTGGTAGTGATAGTGGCATGTTGAGAAAGGATATTAAACACACATTGAATTAGATGTTGCTCAGAGAGTCGGAGAGAGAAACCCAGCAGCCACAAGACGTGACAAAGCACCTAATGGCGTGAGAGAAGCCCCACAGGACTGTTCACTCAAATCTGGTTTGTATGTCTTTGTGTGAGTGCATGAGAAGGATGTTATAAGTCAGGGGAAAACATGAAAATCATCTTTCCAGAGCAATTTTTATGCTTCAGTGGGCTGTGACACCCGTAGCTGAAGGCTTTATGTGTTCAGTTTTCTGGGTCGGAGGACTGTGGAGAGATTTTACCCTTGATATTTTTGTTTTGCTAAAAAGCTATAATATATTTTACATTGACTTAACTATTGGGTCATGGCAACCTTAGAGCAGCTGCAGAGATCCACAGCTCTTATGGGATATTTGTTTGGCAGCAAAGGGTAGAACACAAGTCTGGCCTTTATAGAGGTGAGAAAAGAGGAAAACCCTTTTTACAACTAAAGCCCAAAGAAAAACTTTGAAGATAAAGTTGTCAGGAAGTAAAGAACCACTGATGAAGACTAAAAGATAACAACAAAATTTATTTGGATGCAAAAGAAATAGGAACAAATTCAGTAGAATATTGTAAATATGTTCAACGTTATAAGTCGTAAGGTATCTATTCACATATATACTGTATATGTATAAATAAAAAAAAGAACAACTCCCTTTTATCCTCCAAGCTGGGGTCCTCTACCAGAGGCCTGGGAGCTTGAAGGTTCTACGCAGTATCTTTGCTGTTCCTAGAACTGCACTTTTCTAGACCGAGATGGTTGATGTATTTCCAGGGATCTGCTGTAATCACTCCTGAAGTTTACTCTTCCATTGACCACAGATACCACTGATGCCTTGACCTTACCGGGTTTCTCCTGCTATTCTCTGAACCCCTGGCCTTTTTCTAGTTTCTAATGGTCCTTGTTCCTGATGTTGCTGTCACTTGGTATTGTTATGTCAACCAAAATGGCTTTCCTCTGCTTTTTGTCCACTACCACCATGTCCGGTTGTTTTGCCATTACCAGTCGGTCCGCTGTATTTGGAAGTCCCACAGGATCTTGGCTCGGTCATTCTCTACCATCTTTGGAGGTGTTTCCCACTTTGACCTTGGGGTCTCCAGTCCATACTCCATACAGATGGCCCTGTATACTATTCCAGCCACTTGGTCATAGCGCTCCATGTAAGCTTTCCCTGCAAGCAGCTTACACCCTGCAGTCATGTGCTGGATTGTCTCTGGGGCCTCTTTGCACAGTCTGCACCTGGGGTCTTGTCTGGTGTAGATCTGGGCCTCTATTGCTCTGGTGCTCAAGGCATGGTTCTGTGCAGCCATGATGAGTGCCTCTGTGCTGCACTTCAGTACGGCTTTGTCTAGCCATTGGTAGGATTTCCTGAATTCCACCACAAGGTTATCCTCCCATGATGGAACCTCTAGCACCTCATCGTCTGTTCCCGATTGTCTGAGACATTCACTGAGCATGTTGGCTGTTGGAGCCTTGTCCTTGATGCACTTATGGATCTTGGATGTTTCATCCTGGATAGTGACTGTGACGCTCACTAGCGTCACTAGCCCCCTTCCTCACGGCTAGTGTACAGTCTCAGGGTAATACATATATATATATAGATATATATATATATATATCTATATATATATATATTAGGGGTGTAAATAATAATCGTTTTGTATCGATCTATCGATCCAACAGCCGACGATCTGATGCTTCGACAGTTCCTCAAGAGTAGCGACTCTATTTTTATCCATTTGCTCCTGGGCGTAATTCTTACTTCTGTGCTGCGGTGGCACTAAATTTATTTTGCCCTCCTACCTTGCTTCTTGGTTATAAGCTTGCAGCAGTATGTCGCAGTGAGCTTGACGCAGACATTTTTGATTTATGCTCAATATTGTAGCGTGGTCTGCTCTATATACGCTGTGGGTCTAGATACGGACGAGGTGGTGAGGAAGTGGGGGCGAGTTTAGTCCGACAACGGGTCAAAGCTGCAGCTTCCGGATGGAATCAATGTGCCTTAAAGAGTGCTTATTTTAAGGCTTTAAACGAAAACATTAAAGATGAGCTTGCAACCCTCGACGAACCAGCAACACTTGAGGAATTAATCCGCCTGACAATTAGGCTGGATAACAGGATCCGAGCTAGAAGCAGCTCTAAACCAAGGAATTATGGTTCTTTTGATTCTGCCCCTGCATCTAATAATGTGACTGTTTTTTCTGCTCCCACAGAACTCTTTTTCAAGCCGAGGTCTAAAACCCAGTCCCTCCCTTTGCCAGTTCAGGCCTCTCATGTTGTAGAGACGGAAGCCGAACCCATGCAGGTTGGACATACAAGGCTAACTCCTGAGGAAAGGCTAAGACGTTTCAGGGGCAAGCTATGTATCTACTGTGGTGAGAGTGGCCATTTCATTGCTTCATGCCCAGCTAAATCAAAAGCCGGGGCCCGTCAGAGGATCTGAGGAGTCTGACAGGCCATGTAAACTCTGAGAAATCTCCTCATTTGATGCTTCCAGCCACATTATTCTTCTCTGATCAGAATCTCACATTGTCTGCCTTCATCGATTCAGGCTGTGAACGGAATTTAATTGACTCCAATCTGGTCCAGCAGCTACAGATAGAAACTATTCCTCTAACCCAGCCTCTCTGTGTCTCCGCAATTGATGGGAAGAGACTTCACCAGGTCACCCACCAAACGCAACCCCTCGAGCTGTTAATCTCAGGTAACCATCGTGAAACCTTAACATTTTTTGTTTTTCCCTCTGCATGTTCCCCTCTGGTGCTGGGTTTTGAGTGGCTGGAACGACATAACCCCCATATAAACTGGATCGTCATGTTGAGTCTTGGTCGACCTCATGTCATCAAACGTGCCTCCTTTCAGCAGCTCCCGCTGTGAGGTCTCCTAGAGGCGGGGGGGAGATGGACTCTCCTGACCTTACTTCTGTCCCTTCCGAGTACCATGATCTGGCTCCTGTCTTCAGTAAGGTCAGTGCTACGTCCCTTCCACCTCACAGACCATATGACTGTGCAATCGAGCTATTACCTTGAGCCCCTCTGCCCAGTAGTAGACTTTATAATATCTCCAAACCTGAACGTGAAACGATGGAGAAATATATTAATGAGTCATTAGCTGCTGGAATAATTCGTCCCTCTTCTTCTCCGTTGGGAGCTGGGTTCTTTTTTGTCGGCAAGAAGGATGGTTCATTAAGACCTTGTATCGACTACAGAGGCCTGAACCAAATAACTGTTAAGAATAAGTACCCACTTCCACTACTAGCATCAGCATTCGAACCAGTACAAGGGGCTACTGTCTTTACTAAGCTCGATTTAAGGAACGCCCATCACCTTCTCAGAATAAGTGAAGGAGATGAAATGAAGACAGCCTTTAAGACTCCCTTGGGCCAGTTTGAGTATTTAGTCATGCCTTTTGGTCTCACTAACGCCCCTGCATGTTTTCAAGCCTTGGTAAACGACGTTCTCAGAGACTTTTTGAATGTATTCGTTTTCGTCTACATCGATGACATACTCATTTATTCTAAGGATCTTTCTGAGCATAAGAAGCATGTCCGCCTGGTTCTACAAAGATTACTGGAAAACAAACTTTTTGTCAAAGCCGAAAAATGCGAGTTTCATCAATCATCAGTCACCTTTTTGGGGTTTGTGCTCGAGGGCGGGCAGGTTAAGCCATCTGAAGAAAAGATAAAAGCAGTTTTGGAGTGGCCGGTTCCTGAAAACCGTAAACAGCTGCAGAGATTCCTGGGTTTCGCCAATTTCTATCGAACATTTATCAGGAATTACAGTCAGACAGCTCTTCCTCTAACTTCTCTTACTTCAGTAAAAAGAACCTTCCAATGGACCCCCGAGGCACAAACTGCATTTGATAAACTTAAGACTTTGTTTTCCAGAGCCCCAGTGTTAATCCAGCCCGATCCTTCAAAGCAATTCATCCTCGAAGTGGACGCTTCCGACTCTTGAGTAGCAGCAGTATTATCTCAAAGACTCGATACGGATCAAAGAGTTCACCCATGTGCTTTTTTTTCCCGTAGACTTTCCCCTGCTGAGCAAAACTACGACGTTGGTGACCGTGAACTCTTGGCCATCAAACTGGCATTGGAGGAATGGAGACACTGGCTTGAGGGAGCTGAGCACCCAGTTCTTGTTTGGACTGATCACAAGAACCTAGCCTACATCCAGTCAGCCAAACAAGCCAATCCTCGGCAGTCACGGTGGTCACTTTTCTTCTTTCGCTTCAATCTCATAATCTCTTACAGACCCGGATCCAAGAACATCAAACCCGATTCTCTCTCTCGTCTTTATTCCACTGATCAATCCGAGACGCCTGAACCTGTTCTTCCCACTTCCTGCACTGTTGGAGTGGTTACCTGGGAAATCACCGACCTAATAAACTCTGCCCTGGCTTCTGAACCTGACCCAGGTAACGGTCCTCCAAACAGAACTTATGTCCCTTCTTCAGTCAGATCCCGCCTGATACAGTGGATGCATACAGCCAAGTTTTCCGCTCATCCGGGGGTGAGCAGAACCATCGCCCTAATCTCTAGACGTTTCTGGTGGTCTACCCTGCACAAGGATGTCAAGGAATATGTTTTGGCTTGCTCTACCTGCGCCAGAAACAAAACCTCACATCAACCACCCTCAGGTCTGT
>NW_015150867.1:660655-662251 GCF_000732505.1 Cyprinodon variegatus | reverse complement strand
TCAGGTTATCATCCACAGTCAAACAGTCAAACTGAAAGAATGAACCAGCAGCTTGAATCTACTCTTCGTTGTCTAACCTCCAATAACCCCACCGACTGGAGCCAATATCTCACATGGATTGAATACGCCCACAACTCTCTCAAGTCAGCTTCCACCGGCCAGTCACCATTTCAGGTTAGTCTTGGTTATCAACCTCCTCTTTTTCCTGCAGACGAGAGAGAGATTTCGGTTCAATCAGTCAACCATCACATCCGCCGATGTCAACGCATCTGGAGAGACACCATCGCTACACTCAACCGCTCCACGGAAACAACCAAACGCTTCGCTGATTCAAGGAGACGTCCCGCCCCAGAGTACACCGTTGGTCAGGAGGTATGGCTCTCCACTCCAAGTTATCTCCTAGATACATTGGTCCATATAAGATTGCCCAGGTGATTAATCCGTCAGCCATACGCCTGCAACTTCCCCCGACTCTTCGCATCCATCCCACGTTCCACGTCTCCCAAGTCAAGCCTGTAATCTCTAGTCCTTTGTGCCCTCCATCCGACTCCCCTCCAACCGCCCTGGAAGTCGATGGACATCCTGCCTTCACCGTCCGCCGGATCGTGGACTCCCGTCGGCGAGGTCGCGGTTGGCAGTACCTTGTCGATTGGGAGGGCTACGGTCCGGAGGATCGCCAGTGGGTTCCTGGCTCCTACATCCTCAACCCATCTCTGATCGAGGAGTATGAGCGCTCCCTCCCGTCGACGTCTTCTGGACCGCCAAGAGGCGGTCATTGAGAGGGGGGTACTGTTGGGATCTGGAGAAGTTCCACCTTTCTCCAGCAGAGTTCGCCGTGGATCCTCCTGAGCTGAGCCTTCGACACACCTGAGGCGCATCTCATCATCAAGAGGATCCTCCAGTATATAACGGGCCTTCAGACCTTGCCTCAACGCCGCAGTGTTTATCCAGTTTGGTTAGCACCTGAGCCTAGCATCTTCTGAGAACCTTTGTTGCTTCTGTTCCCTGGTTGGATTCTAATCCCTCTTGTCTCTGCTTACAGGAATCCAGTTTTCCTTGTAAGCTCTGGATGAGCTTAACCTGCCGAGCCTGCCCTCTGAGCCAAACCTGAAGACTCTTCTCTGGATTCTCATGCTGCTCTGGACTAAGAGCTGGAAACCCAAAGCTAAGGTCTGCCCTCACGCTAGAAGCAAGACGCTGAAGCGGTTACTGAACTCTGCTGAACTAAACAATATCTGGACCCAACAGTTCCTCTCTCAAAGCCAAACCCGGACTCCTCAAGGTATGAATCCGAAATTCTCAGATCCAACTCATCTGCTCACAAGCTAACTAAACTGTCATCCTCACAGACGCCAGTGAACCTGCCCCCCGGCCTGAACCAGTTCTTGTGTTATTCCATGTGCTTGTGTTCAATAAAACTTGTTAAACTTTTCACATGTTTCCGTGGTGTTCTGCATACTGGGCTTTTCTGAAACCCATCATGACAGTATCGTGGTGTATTCTTAAGTATAGAAAATAATCGAATCGTTGGGTCAGGAAATCGATATCGAATCGCCATGATGGGTGTGATTTACACCCCTAATATATATCTTTATA
>NW_015150867.1:650465-660645 GCF_000732505.1 Cyprinodon variegatus | reverse complement strand
TATATATATATATATATATATATATATATATATATATATATATATATATATATATATATATATATATATATATAAAATATTGTATAAATAGGATAGAAGGGGAAGTGTAAACGTTTTATAATTTATCTTTCTATGCTCCAACGATTGAGAGGTCCTGCAACATAATAGGGAAAGTTCTGAATTTGTTATCCTCAGATTATTCATAAAGGCAACATCAAAATCAAATCCTTTTTGCCTCTTTATTTTGTTTGCCAGTACTTTTCAGTGCTCAAAATCAATATCCTCTCACAACAAATGAATTCAAAGCCCTTTTTAATTAGCTTATTCTGGCAAGAGAGGAGGAAATGAATTTCTTCCCACACACTTGTTTCTTCCTAGTAAAAGATCACTTCACATCATTACTGCAATCAATCCTCAACACAGTTCAGCTGATGTGTCCAAACTAAGAACTCCATAATTGTGGAAAATCCAAAGTTATTTCCTGTTTTTCTACAAACTTCCACAAAGTGTTGACCACATATGCCACAAGAGACATAAAAGCTCTTTTTTTCTCACTTGTTGTGCTAAAAACCTGACGTTTTACAGACAATTGAGGTGGAAAAAATGCAGTTTCTTAAAATAACATGTAAGATGCAATTGAAAATAACTTTTTTTGTTTTGGTTGTTTTTATATACCTTATGAGTCTGAAAATAGTAAAAGTATTTTTTATTTATTGTGTTAAAATGTGGGCTGTGTTTTATTTGCCAGTGATCACGAATGGGTTTGCTGGCTTTATATCAGGGTCAGCATCACTAAAAGTGCTTTAAAGAAACATGTTATACATTTTTTTTTTTTGGCTACCTTTGTTTCATATTTGTTGAGCAACTTATTATAGGTGTGTGCGCTTCAGCCATTTTATATTGTGTTAGACCCCTTCAGACAAACATAATGGCTCTTCCTCAATTCACAAGAATGCGAGTACAGACTCATGTTCCTTGCCAAGTATGTTCTTGACAAAACATGCACAGCACAGGAAAGTATGGACTCTGGGAGAACGGGAACATGTAGAATAAATCTGGGTCAATTGGAACAGAAGGTTACTCGTGATGTCACCACACGCTCGGCTCGTGTGGAGCTGCATTTTACCTCCCGTTAATAGTAGTCTCTAGATAATAATAGATTCTTACTTTTTTCATTGGGTGGGGGGATAATAATGAACACATTTAGATAAACACAAATCAAATCAACAATTTGCAGAATAAAACAAAAAATCAGGCCTAACATTAGCCTTGGCTGCGGTTGGCCTTGGAGGTCCACTGGTTGCCATGGTCCTCTCAACATCCAAACATTTTTTTATCAATTACGCACTAAAACAGTAAATGGGCCATATAGTGAAGCTTAAAAGCATAATGTTCTCACCCTCAAATTGTCTTAAAATATATTTTTATTGAACAACTGCAACTGAAAAGAGAACTTTTAATTAAATACTCTGAGCTCTGTGAGTGTTCCACTGGAAGATGCTTCTGCCGTGGTGCATGCAAGTCTCTTCTGATGCATACTCGGTATAGTCGGAGGGGCAAGAACAACATCCAGGGACTTTTTCAGTTCTCGGTCTTGTGTTCTTGTTGTGTTCTGTCGACCTTTACAACATGTTCTCCCCCTCTCCTTCAGCACCATTTCTTGTCTGCATAACATTTCAAATAACAACCACTACCAACCAAAGAACATGTGTATTACAACCTCAATAGGAGTAGCTCAAAAAAATAATCAGTGTCAGTAAAGTTAACAAGCTGTCACATGAGCTCTGAAGAATCTTTTTTAATTTTTTTTTGCAGGTAGTTCACGGGATGCCAATAAAAGATCAGTGTTTTCAGGTAAGGATTTTTCACCTAAAGCCTTAAAAAGTCACTCTAACATCTTAACATGTTTCATGATTTGAAGTATAAAAAGACAACCAATGTTTAAAGTTCTGCTAATGTAAGCTACTGCCTTAAAACGACAGAGCTCAGCGTCTTTACATGACCTCATTTGTGGAGACACATACCCAAATAACTATCAACGGTTGACTTACCGTAGAAGCCTCCACCTTCATTTATGGGCTAGTGGATTACCGTCACAGGCTAAATAGAGGACACAGAGGCTCTTAAACATGATAGGCTAAGGCTGCCTGTGTGTGCAGCATGGAACAGTGATGCCCGGTTCCATTAAGTCACTTTGGTTCTGAGTTTACATGCTGCAGACTGAGTCGACTCCTAGCATCAACATTTAGGGGAAGGAGAAAGTCTGTCTGGTTTGAGGTCGTCTGTGACTCCCCTTCTTGTGGCTTCAGAGGTGCCCACAGTTCCCAGTGTGAGTGTGCCAGTCTGGAGGGAGATCAGACAACTGGCTGCTGCTGTTTCCCCGCTGCTGCTTGGCTATCAGAGAGGCCAGAGCATTGCTACAGCAACCAAACTCAAAGCTCAGCACTGTCCCAGAGCTATTCCATATTGTAAAACTTTGTGACTGGAACCTCTATGGAACTGCCTCATTTTTCAGCTCAAATTTTTCACTATTCAAATATTAAATAGCTCTTTTATTGTAATTACCTCAGTTATTACAGTTATTACTATTAGTGGCTAGATTTGGTTCATTGCAATTTCCAGGAGACTGATGTTTTTGTCTTTCATTTCTCACAGGCCTATAGTGATGAAGACCAGAAGACCTCATCGAATCAAACAATTATGCAAAACAACGGACATTTTGAATAACTGTTCAAAGATAATTATTTTTATAAAGCGTATGAATGAAAATAATAAAAAAGATTGTATACTTTTTCACCCTGTTTCATAAGGATTGTATTGTTTATCATGTAGCAGGATGATAAACTAAGAAAATATTACTTGAAACAAAGGGATATGCTGTGTATTGTCTGTGCATTGAAGCATGATATTGAGCTTGTGTATGGAGAACAGAAATGAGATGTAATGTTTGTTTTCTGATTGATTCCTTTTTAGGCCTAGTACAGATTTACATTGTCAGGACAGCACACCCATATCATGAAGACATTACTGGACATGGACTGTTAAAAGAATTTGTGCTTTTCAGATAGAAAATACGTTGTAGAAAGGAAAACATGGAATGCTATTGAATTAATTAAATTGTTTTAGTGCACTTACTTGGTTTTTGTCTCTGTTGTTTTTGAAGCCTTACTAGGACCCATTTTCCTATGGCATGAGTTCTCTTCAAAATCTTGGGGAGTCATCAAAAAATATTTATCCAAATATGCTACAAGCGAGAAGCTTATTGTTCACTGAAAGTCACAAACTGATTTTGATTCTGAAGGATCCTGTCCAAATTTAACCAAACTATTTTCTTTCTCATAAACATACAAAGAAGCCCCATTTACACTACACTTTTGAAACTGCAGAGAACGGTTTGAACACGTAAACTGAAATCACCGTTGAATGTAAATGAAACACAACCGAACAGCGCTGAATCTAGTACTAGTTCAACAGAAGGGCTCTGCACGGTTCAGTTGTGTTTCGTTTCTATGATAACAAAGTGCGCATGAGCAGACCACGTCATCTACTTACAGTCAGCTGATTTATTACATAGGTTTTCTGGCATGTCCAGTTTTGCAATTCACATATCTCTTCACCTGTTCACAACATAAACTTCTTCTGAGCTTATTAACAATAAATGGGATCAATACAGCATGGTGCGACCTGGGATGATGCCGAGACAGTGGCTCTTATTGAAATTTGGCCGGAGGACGCTATCCAGGCACATACTGTAAGTTCCTGAATGTTATGAGCCCCGCCATTTTTGTTTGCATAATACCCAACAACACATACAAGGAAAATACATCAGTCCTTGGGTTAAATAAAACTTCAACTTTTTTAATATATTCAAAACAAAACTTTTTTATTGGCAAAATTACCCGCAAATACACTATTCTAAAATAAAGTGGAACTTTTAACCTCATTGATTGGCTGAAGAGATCCGCATTTGAAGAGTCAGAAAGCTATACCTCTCAAAGAAAGGATGAGATTGGTTATAGGAATAAGACTAGTGCTATGGACTAAAGGTCTTAACAACCAGATCGAAAAATGTTAAGAGTCATAGAGGAATAGAAAGATGAAAGAGCAGAAATGTAAACAGATTATTTTTATTGTAATTGTGTGAAATACTATTTGTATATTATATAATATTGCAGCCAGCTTTCCCCATATTGATAGACCAGGACCCAGTTCTTTATTAGGTACAATGGTAGAAGAAGCAATACCTTCCAGCCTCGACAAAGTAGATGATCACTTGAACAGATAATACTGTAGAGTTATACCAAAACTTTGTAGAAAGATTTTAGTTCTGGGTGTTAATCTTGTCAATGTCCAGAAAATCATTGAGAAAAATTATACTTTTCTTAAAAGCACTGCCACATATATATAGGTTTTAGATTTCTGACCGAGTGCCTAATATGACCATGTAATTACATGCACTAAAGGTGAGGTCACTTGTTTGAAAAATATCCTTAGGTCATGAAAAAAATTTCAGAAGCTGGAACTGCTAAGAACAACTTGGTGAGGGAAACTGAAAAGGTAAGTGGTGTTTACTAATCTCCATTCTAAACCCTCACAGGTGCAGATAACAGACAATTGTCCAAGATGCCTAATCGTTATACTTTACTGCATAAACACCTATAAACTAAGCACACAACCTTGGGGGGACAGAGAGCCTCGCAATGGACGGCAAAATTCAGAGGAGTCACAGAGAATGTGGAATGGTTCTTCTCATTAATAAATAGCGACACAGTGGCTCTGTCTGTCAGTTTCTACAAAGCGTGACTTCTGTTAAGGATGTGTAAGGAGACTGACTCATCCCGTAAAACATGCTGTGTAAAGTAAAGTCCTATGTAAATGAGCACATAGTGTTCTTAATAAAAAGCGATGTGTTCAAAAGATATGTGGAGCAACTTTAGAACATGCCATTATTTAGTTACAGTGGTGCCTTGATAACATCTTTATAACACCATAAACTATATTTTCATTCCAAACAGGGAAATTTCTCACACTGCACAATACAGTTTTCAAATTAACATTTCTCTAAAATGTGCTTGAGATGGCTGCCATATGCTGTTGTCCTGCACGTCAACATGTTGCTGCTGCCTTACAATCAATACTTTTATTAAGCTCATATATCTGCCGGAGTCTTTCATTTACATGTCAGTCTCTAGAAAGACAAGTAAATTTGAAATATGAAGACTTCATTTACTGCCACAGATGTTAAACTCTAGCAAGAATCCCTTCCTTTGGGTTTTGTTTCTCCCATATGTCCCCAATTATTTAAAAGAAAATGTGGGGACAACCGCGGCTCATTAAATTATCACAATGACTTTTAATATATCATGCTTAGTTACAGCCAAATTATATTTATTACATTTGTAATGGTGAAAACCGAGAGATTAATATTTATTGATTAGAAGGATCTCTCTGGAGAGATCCCCCTCAGTCTATATTCAGACTAGACACACAGGGCCACACAGGAAGAAGATCAGGCATTGTTACTGAGAGAGCCAGACCACCATCAATAGAGAGCAGACTGACCAATGTCTTGATTTACATCTAGACAGCCTGGGATTTATCTGAACATACTGCACAAATAAACTGATGATGAGAGGGGGACTCACAATCATTTAAAAATTAAAATGCTGGACCATCCTAAGAGATGGTTGAAACAGCGACCTGGAAGAGGTGCTGTCTGCACATCTTTTCTGGTTGCCGTGTAACCACAGACGGCTCCGCCCACAACATGCACACCCTTAATTGCTCCACCAGGTAAGGTAAATTAGCCAATTACCAGCTATCACTCACAGGAATAAACTGCCAACCAGTCGTTAAGTTGGTGCAGATGGCAGCTAAACAGGAGCTGAAACTATGAGGGAAAACAATTATTTTAAAGAACTCACTGCTTGGTGAAAAATCTCTGTTGAATTTACAAATGCGCTTTGTGGAACCTTTTGTTTGGGTGGAAACACGTTTTTTCCAGTTAAATATTTAATTGGTTAATGCTGTGCGCTGCATAAAGGTTTTTTCTTTGTTTTTGCGTTACTGCATTTGACATAAAAAAAAATTAACCGAGATAAGTATATTAAATTGATGCATACATTCAAATTCATGCATATTTTGAATAAATTGAGATGAACTGGAAGGGCAGGGAAGGCATCTGGGGTTGTTTTTATTTACAAAACTTAGAGCCGATCACCTGTCCATTCGCCGGTGACAGGAGGGCGTTTCCCTGTTATGCACCATGCAGTGCAGCTACTGCATTTACTTTTGGTCAACTGTGGCTTTTGGCTCAGATGGATGGTCTCATTCTGGTCTCTCTAGGTTTCATTTTCTCACATGCTCCAGACATCAGATGCAGACGGGACCAAGTCAGATGGATCTAACCTGCGTGTACCATGTCAGTGCATACTTGAGTTCTCTCCAGGTACTCCAGATTCCTCCAACAGTCCAAAAACATGTCTATTTGGTTAATTGGGATCTCTAAATTGCTGTTATTTGGCACTCAGACTGGATGCGGTGTCAGTGGTGAGTGCAGTTGATTCACGAAACACACAAAAATCCTATGCAAATTGGGCCGGGAAAGGGCCGGCAGTGAATCCCTCACGATGAGAATGTTCACTAATCTGGTTTCATCTCGTGCTACTAGATAGAGCTGAGGTGTTTTCAAACAGCAGCACCGCATGGAGCGAGCAGATCAGTGATCGCTAAAGTTGAACTTATAAATTCGCGACATGCCATCAAATCAGGGACTTGTTCTAGGTGAAGCTTTTTTCACTTTAAACGGAATACAGAGAAAATAATGTTAAAAAGAAGTAGAAACAAGGAATGTTCTGAAGAGGTCTTTAGGTGGCTTGAGAAAGCCGTTTTAATTTAGTCCTAGAAGGATTGTTAATCGTCCTCACTTACCTCCAGCTCAGAGTCTGATCTGATCAGCATGTGGTTCGAGAGCCCATCTATATTTGTTCTTAAATGTTAGAAACCAAAATCATAAACATTGCTTTTGATCTGGATCCTAGAATGACCCGACAAGGGGGGAACTTTTAAAACAAGATGCACCAGAACAGAATAGTCCACAATATTTTATTAAATAATTTCATTAAAACATTTCTTTTAAAAACATTGTTTCAGGCCTACTACTCGGTCCCTGGAAAGAAAAGGGATCATAGGAAAATAAGGGCAATTTAAATTATTCCTAAAAAATTAAGGAACAAATAAAACATGCAATGCAAAAGGAAACAAATTAGTCAATCAAAATAAAAGCAAACACTTTAATTTCAATAATTAGAAGACTAACGGTAAAAAAAAAAAAAAAAAAAACAGCACTTGAAACAGTGCGACAAATTGTCATTGTCCAATTTCATCTGCCTTTCAATGGGGCCAGAGGAGTCATGCCCTGCTTGCTCAGCCTGTCCAAGCAGCAACAGGGTTATTTGGCAAGATTCCAGATGAGCGAATCAAGCACACCAGATCACAAACGAAGACACCTTGCAGAGGCCTGCTCAGCTTTAAACCCACCTGCCCCGCCCACCAATCAAAGGCTTGCTTCTTGCTACACCTGGTGCACAGAGTGGGGAGGGTGGAACACCATCCCACCACACTATCGATAGTTAATTCCGAATGGCAATCTCCCAAAGTTACTAACCGGTGCTTTATGAATAGAGCAGTTGCCCACAATCCTTTGCGGGACAGGATGTACAGGGATAGCCCACATCATGGAATCTGACAAAAAAAAAAAAAATTTCTCACACGAACTCTCTCATACACATGCTGCTGCACACATACTGTATGTTTTAGGCTTTATGATGAAGAGCTTCAACTGTTAACTACATTTGTGTAACTTGTTTTTCATAGTACTTTTAAGGAAGGCTGTAGTATCAATGTGACATGCAGGCCGAAGGCTGTTCAGATTCAGCACAGCAGTCCAGAGTTCCTCTCCGACCCTGAATAGATAATGTTTACAAAGTGAAACAGAAGGATCAAAAGGTAGAATTTGCACACCTCAATCAGCTATTAATCTCCCCTCTCTTGTTACCCCCATACCTTCTCTCCTCCACTCTACCTCCCTCCCAGGTGATTCCCATCTGACTGATTTGGTGAATAAAGCACGCTAGACAGTTAACAAAGAAACAGGGATTCTTCTTCATCAAATATACTTTTAAATAATCCTTGCAGCTTTCCAATGTATAGTGCTTAGAGATTGTTTTTGGTCTCTATTACAGGCATCTTACCTTGAAGGTAAGTTAGTCTGTTTTATTTTTGTGGAATACATTACCTTCTCCATAGTAATAATTTGTCTCTCTAAATTGTCTCTAATTAGGTGTCTGTCCTGTGTGTCTGTATGTTGCCCAGTGTGCTTTCTGGATCTTGCCCTCTGATGGAAATAGGCGCCAGGCCAAGAACCTGCATGGGTAAGTAGATAAAAAACAAGGGATCGATGCCATCTGATAAAAAGATGTTAAATTGGTACTCGGTAAAGCAATGTGGCTCTCATTTACATTTTATTGTTTTTAATACTCAATATTTCATATTCTTCTTTTATGTCAGGTAATTAGAATAAAAAAAGAGAAGTAAAAACATGAAACACATTGACTTGTCACAAGTCAGATACAAATCAAATGTAATTATGTGAGCGCTCCAGCTGTTTTTTGTGTGTGTTTTTCATTGTGGCATTTGGAAAACATTAGAGAAACCATTTCAGTATTTAACTTCACGCCGTTACCTCAGGCAGTGTTTGGCCATCTTCCCTCCAAACCTTGTTAACCAAAAGATATCCATCATTGTTCTGTGGAGAGTGGAGGCTGCTGCGTTTAAACAGACTTCTGGACCAATATAGAGGGACATATTGTCTGTATTAAACAAGTGCATGACTGGTTTATGCTAAACTGCTTTCCGAACTCTTTAAATGTTTTTTGTTTTAGCACTTTCGTGCACTTTGATATTTAAAGAGAAAAGACTTGGTTGACGTGTTTCTATGCAGATTAAGATTTATAAAAGCAAAATGTCTGTGATGAACAACAGAAGGAGGTGACTCATCCCCCTTAAATGTGTTGTTTGATCAGATATTCTTCACGGAATCACTGGAAGATCATTGTGTGTAATTTTGCTTCAGTTGAAATCCAGCAGGATTACCATGTCGATGTGTGGTGGTGGTGGGGGGGATTTTAATCCTGTTAAGATTTCTGCTTGGTTGTTTTATTTAGTCAGATTTCTAAGTCACAGGCTGCAGCAGACTTGGTGAGTTGATAGTTTGCAGCATTTTAAGGGAAACTCAAAAACTTCATTACGTGAGAATGGTAGCCTGAGCTGTCTTGTCTGGATCTCCCCCTTCCTTTCACACAGACTAATTTATGGTTCTGTTGGCTCACCGTGATGCGGTCAGTGTTTCAGACGCTTCAGGGATTATTTCAAAGGCTGCGGCGTGTCTGTAGGTTTTCACAGTATAAGGTCTTGTGGGGGGAATCCTAAACCAGGATCGAGTGACTCATCCAAACTGTCTGTCTTTCTGTCCAGGAAATCTTTTGTGTGCGTGTTCTGCTGATAATCTTTCAAATATAGTAACAGAATCTCAGTTTGAGCGGTTTTGCCATGTGTTGGAAAAGTTTGGATTTAATTGAGTGGATTTTTTTTATTATTATTTGAGTCTGGGTTGAAACTAAATATTGTGGCAAGGACACAAAGAACTTGTTAACCTGATCATATTTATCACTGTTGTCAAGCAGCTTTTGTATTAATACCCACTGAAACCCTTCAGGATGTTTTGAAACGGCCCCTGCTGTAGTCAAAGCTTGGTTTGAGTTACGATCCTTCTTTATAATTTCTTCTTTTTTTTTTTAAAGCACCAACAAGCTGTCATCCTCTTTTGTGTTTTCGTTTACATATAAACTTACAGAGTAATTTATAAAGCCCATACAGCTGTAATTTATTGCACATTCTCATGTTGCTTTATTCAGTTTTGCTGCCAGTTTTTTTTTTTTTTGTCACGGCTTCTTATAGGCTGCTGGTGCTTTGCTGAGAAAATTAGATCTTTATTAGGGTCTTATTTAGCTTTTACCTGATGGTTACTTTTCAATTCAGTCTCCGTGATTAATTTGTATAGCATAGGCTTGATATTAATTTTGAAATATATATATATATATATATATATATATATATATAT
>NW_015150867.1:642376-650396 GCF_000732505.1 Cyprinodon variegatus | reverse complement strand
TATATATATATACATATACATTTATCTTTTACTGTTACTTGGTTCTATCAACCTGATATGAACAAATTAAATAGCTAGATATATGGGATCAAATGTGGACCTCATGGCTTTTTGTCTAAGATGGAATTTTATATGAACAAATAGCTCTGAGTGCCTGAGGAATTTAACTTGGGAAGATTTGGTAAATTTTCTTTTAAATATTTTGTTAGGAGAATATAGGAAGATATTCCAATTCATCATAAATTTAAGGAAAACAAACATGGTAAAGCAACATGTATGTAATATTTGATCCATGTACTGGTTTAATTTAAGTTCTATTGTTTTTAGCTCAATATCCAACACTTGTAGATGCCCTGTATAGGCTGCCCATCTCAAATATTTACCTTTGTGAATCCTTTTATCCAGAGCGCCGCATTGCTACCTCCCATCTCCTTAAATTCTAACACTAAAAAGTTGTCATTGGCCATGTTAAATGGATATGACACTTAACTGTAAAGGCATATTCTTGGTTCTGTGATATAGGATTTAAATCTAGAAGGGTGAATGTGGCTTTCTTTTAAAAGTAACCCCATGACTTCACAGTCTGCTGGTCTAAATAGGTCTGCTAGGAAATTCAATGGGTGTGTTCGTTTTCAGCTGGTGCATCCTTCAAGGGCCTGGTCTACCTGGACTCGGTCTCTCCATGGCTGTGAAAATATGGAGGCTGGAAAAGTTTGTCGATTCAGACAAGTCCAGCCTGCTGCGGCCCCCACCACCCCTCACTCAGCATCTGTCGCTCTGTCGCCTAGCAACCAGGGTTGGCACACAAAGCAGGAAAAGAATGGATACCGAGCTTCTTACTACTGTTCTGTGTGCTAATTTAATTTTCAAGGAGCTTCAGCAGCAGTACTGTCATCCCGAATATCAGATTTGTAGTCCCCACACATCATTGAAATTGGAATCTGTGCTTGAATGTAATGCCAAACCCATTTGCTTTTGATTTATTTTATTTTTTTGTAAAATTACTAACAGACTTAAAAAAGTGGGCTTTACACAGCAAATAATGAAATAGAACAATGGTTAAATAAGCTTCTGATTTTAAAAGTGTGCTGTAGGGTCATTTTAATGCATTTTTGGCTTCTGGACCTCCATAGCTTAGTGCCATTTTAAAATTTGTAACACTCCTTATTAAAAAAAAAAAAAAAAGTATACTGTAGAGGTATTAAAATTTGTAAACTAGAGTACATTAACTGTTTTGCTTGAAAAGAAGAAAAAAACTTTAAGTTAATTGAATGTTGTTTGTTTGTGCTCACAAATTAAACGTAAGTTTAAGCACCACAAATGGTTGTCAACCACTGCTTGTCTGAATTTGTGTGAATTCACCAGCAAAATGAATACATTTTTGTAAGTAATGTTGGACATTGTTACTTTTAATAACATGCTGCTGTCATTTTGCATATCTTTGCTATTGGTGCAGTTTCTTATTATCTACTAATTGTAAAAATGTCCACAGCTATTTACTTCAGTTATTCTTTTTTCAGTGACTGCACACTATTTATATTCAAAACTTTTTTTTTTTTTGCTCTTTGTATTTGTGTTCTAATCTTTTTATTTTTTAAACACTTTTAAATCTCTACACAAACAGTTTTATGCAGCTTATTTTTTTCCCATGTTTAGTTGGAAAGTTATCCAACCCGATCCCAAAGTTTACAAGAATTCATAACTCGGTTCTTACTCTGTTCTTTGAAGTCAGGGACTGGAAACATGTTGACTTTTTGTTTTTGACATATTTGACCTCTGTGCTTTACAGTCCATAGCTCCCTTTGTCTAAATATTATAGCTGCAAAAGCAGTTGAAATCATTGTGAATGCTTTGATTCGGTTTCTGTTATTTTATCTCCTCTCCCAGGGATGGTATGCAAGAACAGGGTATAATAGCAATGAATGATGATGCTGTTCCTGGCCTGTTGGGAAGGGAAAGGCTGCCTGATCGACCCATGCTGTAAAATGTCAAATGGATCTTCTACTGAAGGAGGCCAGATAATGTCTGTAGTTATGCCAGAGGAAATTTGACAGATTTCAGCTGTTTCACACCTGCTGCTCCTCTTCTCTCCCTTTCTTTGGTTTGCTTTCTCAGAGGGTATCATGTCCTTGTAGTTGGCAAACAGTGCGTTAGGGGTCTTTTCTCACAGTCATCCCCTGTTTCAGTCAGTTCCAGTTACACTAGCTTTGAGGCTATGAAGTTGTAAATAGCGAAGGACAGATTAATTGTCATGGAATGAGTAACATTAGAACTGTTTGGTTCACCTCTTTTCCAATCATCATGATGATGCAGTTTCCCCTCATCAAAGCCTCATGCTGCCAGGACTCTTATGTCAGTTTCCCAGCAATGTGATCTGAATTGGGGTTTTTTTCACTTTCATAAGACGTTTGTGATAGTTTAACTAAACAAGAACACAATGTATTGGTAACGCAACACATTTGTTATGGAGATGTTCATTGTTTGCTTTTGATATAAAAAAGTAAAACTAACATGATTGACTTTAGTTTTATGGCTGTGACTAAAGGGTTTATTTTTTATAGCAGCAAAACAAGCCTTTTCTTTTCTTTTTATGGTTTTACAGTTATGATTTGGAGCAAAGAATATAATGTAACTTTATCTTTACAAAAGTTTTTTTTGGAGTTCTCAAATCTGATTTGCAAACCCTTTAATGTGTTTTTAGTTTTTTTTTTTTTTCCTGTATAGTATTTTGTTTTCATGTTGATCAATGTTTCAGTGTTTTAAATCTCACCATTCTTACTTTCCCACCATCACAATGTGACTAAAACTCAGCTTGAGCTTTAGGACTTGGCTCACCAGGATTAATTAAATGTAGGGACATGAAAGACTGAAATACAGTGTAGGTGACCAAAGATATATATTAGGTAATAAGACTATTAGCTTTCTAAGATGGTGTATGACATATTCTGTTCAGGAGGTCCTTAGCAAATTTCATTTTGCACACATCAATGTTGCAGTGATTGTTGTAAACTACCTTTCTGCAGCTCCACTCTTTCCATGTTTTACTTAATACTGTTATTTTTTTTTTTTTTTATTTTCTCCAGCTTGCATGATTTTGAAATGTAACGAAAAGAAGCATTTGGACCGATGTTACTCATACATTCTCTTAATTTCTAAAGGAAAAGTGCATTAGTTGTTTAAAAAAAAAAAAAAAAAAAAGTCAATCCTTTACATTAATGTCACTAGCAGACTTTTTTTCTTGTATTTCTTTTAATTAAGAAAATAGCAGTGTGACAATCAGCACACATAGTAAGACTTAGACAAACTTTGTTGTCAGTTTATATTCACAGTGTATACAAAATTTAATTTCGAAGCATACAGCTTTTCAACAGTGAATGAGCAGCTTACAACAGTGAAATGGAAATTTCCATTTATAAAGTGCAGCACTGATCAGAATGTAAAAAGCGTTGGAGAAAATGGAAACCATTTTAAAGATATGGTGCAAATGCATTGATATGGAAGGTTCAGAGCAGTGCAAAATAAATAAATATTGTGCAAAATGCAGTAGAACCCTGAATTGAGTTATATTTAAATGGATTTGGAAATTTGCCATGTAGTGCAAATAGGATGTTTACAAGTGTAATGCAGAGTCTTGATTTGTCTAAACAGTATTATGGCAGTGGGCAAAAGCTTTTACATCCTGCTGGTTCTGCAGCGAATCCTCTTCCCGAGGGCAGGAGGGAGAACAGTTCATTGTGGGGGTGTGAGGGGTCGCTGATGGTGTTACAGGCTCGGGACATGCAGAATCAGTACAACTTTGTTTTTTCATAGATAACATTGTTTAAAATAAGACAGATGTTTTTGTTTATATCTTTCTATTTCAAAAAGTTGTTTAGGAATCTTGTCTTTAAAATGTTATGTAGAATTTTGCTTGATGTTGCAGATATGTGCAAATTACTGTTTCTATTTAAAGCAAATTACTGATAATCTAGTAAAAAAAGGTTTATGCTTCCTCCATAATGTGGGCAATGGTTAACATCATGTCAAACATGAGGCTCACAGGCCAAATCAAGCTCATCATGGCAATTTATTGGGTCCTCAGGCGCCAAAATGGCATATATCGTATATTAGTGGCATAGGTTTTTTTTGTTGTTGTTTTTTAAATCCACAATGTGGCTAAAAAAGTAAATTGGGAGTACTCTCTTCATAAAAAACAGCAATTGAAACATGTGCTTTATTTATACTGCTCCAAACAGCTGTTTTTAATTCTTTATAAAGCTAAAGAAGCCCGATATCAAAGGAAAAAAAGTTTAACATCCCTGATTTCTCATAGTTCACTTTGACAGCAGTGCACAGCTTAAGACTTTTAAGCTAAGCCCAAACATCATGATTATTATGCACATAGATTGGATAGGGGCTTTAAATTGGAAAAAGCATAAGAAAAGGTGGGGGTACAATCTTATTTTGTCAATAGTTGTCATTGTTTTAAATTAGGACATTTAAAGAAGGTGAAGTAGGCCTTTCTTCCACAAGAGGGCACAGAAGATTCTGCTGATAGGATGAACAGATTTCCGATTTTCATTCATTTTGTTGCGGTAGCTTAAAATTGGTTGCTATTTTACTGTCTGTTTGCTGGTATCGTTTTACATATACAGAATACCCAAGATAAAGATTCCCATGTTGAGGGACACAATGTTTCTCCATCTCATCTAGCAAAGCCTGTGAAGCACAATGTAACGACCACAACTCTGTCACCTGCTTCTAAGTGCTCGCGGTCAGGCACTGACACAAAAGGGCAGACGGGGTTTGATTTACAGGAACATGTGGTCTGGGCTGCTGTTTGTCTTTGCAGTTGGTGTGCTGTTACAGAACCTTTGACTCTAAAGACGGCCCCATATGGTGCAAGACATCCAAAGTTTTCACTCAGAGTTTTCTTGGTAATTATTTTTACTCCTTACCCATTTAAAGCAGTTACTGATGAAAGTAAGCTTTGATTTTAATCATTTTTAAAACATATTTTAAATGACAGTGTTTTTTTTACTTCATGTCTTTTTAAGCTGCACTGTTTATTTTATGCTCTTTTGATTGGCTTATAGCAATAAGGTTCCAAAGGCTTAAGGCAAGTTAAAATGAGGAATTCTTAATGCCACTTGACATAAAATTAAGCCGGTCAAATAATAAATCAAATGTGTAGCTTTTCAGCATTATCAGCTCTGTGCCTTCTAAAAACACTGCTCATGAGAATGTCGCATGTTTCAAAGAAGCCAGCCAGCCTGTAACATTACAAAGTTTAAATGGTCAACTCCTCCAAAGGCTGTCAAGAAGGAACTGGGGCGAGGAAACGACCCTACAAAAGAAATATTTGTCTAATCTATCCAAGCAAACTCCCCAATTGATGACCAGACTTTCCCATCGCATCACTCTGCCTGTGTGACAGAAAGAACCAAAGGGCTTAGAAATGTTGAAGAGGTGCCTTTGCATTTAAAAAAAGGGCTTTTTTATGAACACTGATGAACTAACTATATTAGAGTTTGAATTTGTTAAAGTTACGGGTGTCAAATATTTAATTTCTTAAATGAATACTTCTTGTTTGCAGATAAGTCCATTAATATCTATGTTAAAATTTAAAATACTTTGTGTCTTAGTTCACTATGTGAGAAGTATTTCTTATACTTCATCTGACCAATGACTTTAATATGCAAAAGGCATCATTGTATTTACCTTGTTAGGCTTTCTATTTTAACAGAACTTTGTTTAAAGATCGGTGGTCCTTGCAGCTCCAAAATGCTACTTTGCTCCTATTTGCATCTTCAGGCTACTAAAGCGGCCTCAAAAGGCCAGGAAGTTTCCATCAATCTATGAGAGGGTTCCGGGTGTGCTGTCACAAACTTTGATTTGTGTACGTGTTTGCAGTTTACCAGAGTGAAGTGAAAAAAAAAAAGGTTGCTAGGGTGGTGAAAGCACGTTGTTTGCTCATGTCCAGACCTGCAGAATGGATGAGGACACAGATGGGATTCCTTTCTTGGTTTGCTTTTCTTCAGACCTAAGCCTTGCTGTGTTTGAAGAGACATGGAAACCTCAGCTGAAACGAGCAGGCATCTTATTGAACGAGGAAAGACTAGAGGCTTTCACCCAAGACGGCATGAATAGGATGTGAGAGACAGGCAGAGAAAGTGGGTGGATCTGTTTGGATGCAGTCTGTCTAAAATGGATGGTCTGTTCTTTAAGAAAGTGTTTTCTAGCTAGTGGACAACTGGTGTAAACACTAGGCTTGTTAGTAGGGCAGTTACTGGTATCAAAGCAAGAGTAAGTTTTACATGGTTACAGACTGGGAAAAATGCAGAATAGTTATTTTATGTAGATGTCATTCAAATTCCTTGTGGAGCTGCCCAATACAGTAGGAGCGATTTAAACGTTTCTCTTCAGGCCAAAAGCCAGCTGAATGGCCTCCAGTCTGCAACTAGCAATTCCCTCCAAATTCTAGCTGCTCTTCTGCTCCCCCCTCTCTCTGCTAGGAGTGTAAATGTGTACTGTTATCGCACCCATTTTTTAAAATGCAGGCCTCACTGGCAATGTCATTGCAGGGGTTTGTGTTACCCCCATAGACCTGTCTGTTACCAGCGACGGACTAGTCATGGACCCATCACAGGGGAACCTTTAAGCCGCTACTACTGTACTTGTTTCTCTACGTTTTCTATATGCATCAGTCCACAGGCAATAACAGAAGCTTGAACTTTGGAAAACTGTAACTTGTACTTCCCATTTATAAAGCTGTCATTACTTGCTTTATCCCTCCAAGTAATAAAATGTGATGAAAGGGACCTTTTTAACAATTGACTCCATTACTTAAGCTTTTGTTTAAAACAAACGTTTTGGACAGTGCAGTCTAGTCTCAAATAGCAGCATCAGTAATAGGAGTCGACTTATCTTTAGCGTCTGTTGCTATAGACTAGTGAGGCATTTTTCAAAGATTTTCTTCAGTTTAAATAGTTTGCAAGGATTTTTTTGTTTTTTGTAACCTTTAAAAAGTCACGTTATGTTATTAACTCTAAATGTGTACAGGTTTAAACACAGTATTTCTTTAGGCCCAGTAAATGTTGAGCTCTATTATTGCTAAAAATAATTTTATATACTTAGTCTTTGCATCTCTAGACATTGAGCTTCGGATGGTTGTTAGGAAAAAGCTGGGTTTTCCTTTTGGAACCTTCATACAGCTAATATGCCATAAAACTTAAAAGCCTGGGCTTCCAAATCATCTGGATTTGCTTCTCAGCATGCCCACTATGTCTTCTTTTCTCTGGAGAACACTTAATATATTTGTTATACAGCAGCACATTTTCAAAGAGAAACAAAGAGCGGATCAAGAACTGCATCCAAGAATCACAGCTCTTGGCTTTAAAACGGTGTGCAAACTTGTTATCACAAGGTAATAACAATATGCTGTAATAGGAGCAGAGGTGGTGGCCACACATGTTCCGTGACTAGTCTGCTGATGCTTCTATGCACACGATTGTCACGCCAACATACCGAGTAGAAAGCAAAGGTGAAGAGTACCTTATGGATTTCAAATGTTTCAAAAATAAATCAGATTAATAGTTTTAGAAATCTTTGCTTTCTTGAAAAGTTCCTGCAGTACGTTTTGGTCATGCAGCCACGCTTGAGGTGTTGGTCACCAGCTTGTTGTCTGGCCTTGTGCCTGAGAACAATTTAAAACCCTGCAAGAAGTTAAGTGATTCAGACAGCACAGCGCCAAAGGTCGGCTGAGCCCACAGTTTCTTTTTACCATGATAAACTGGTTAATCTAGGAGGAAAAATCTGGAAATGGTTTGTATAATAGATTAAGTACTTTATTTCTTTCTCTTTTATTTAGATTAAATTTATTTTAGAAACTATTGATGAGGCATTTTATTCAATAACAAAGAAAATGGTAATGCCCCCCATAGATCTGTTTAAGAAAGTAATTAATGCAATAATGGTGTTTTTTACAATAAGGATGAAAAGGTTTTTGTTGGTGGTGTTTTTAGTAATCACTAGTGCTCGA
>NW_015150867.1:633732-640806 GCF_000732505.1 Cyprinodon variegatus | reverse complement strand
CCTATTTTATAAAAAGTGGAAATGTTTTTTTTTAAATCCAAAAGTTATTGTGTTTTTAGAGGCTCTCACATGAGCTATACCATCCATCCACTGCATTGCAGGTTTGCGTTTGTGCTGTATTCTCTTCTTTTTCAAATGATGGATGTTTAAACCTTGGAATTTTAGCCTTGCTTTAACTTTACCTCAGATTTTTCTGCCGTTTTCTTTGGCTCTTGTGATACGGTTTGTTAATTAATATTTAACAAACCTCTGATCCTTCAAGGTGTACCGGGATTTGCAGCAAAATAAATTGGAAATAGATGGGTTTTAAACCTCTAAAGCCTTGACTATGAAATAATTGACAAAAAATGTGAATATTTCACGATTAGTTTTCATGAAACTTTCTTACAAATGAAATAAAAAGCATACATTTTGTATAAATTAAATTAGATAATTGATGTGCATCAATTTTAAGACATTGGGCATTTCTGTATAAACTTTAATATGTTTTCTGTTCACTACATGTGTCTGATTGTGTAAGTTGGGGATTTCAAGAACAAAAATATCATACTGATACAGAGGTCACAAAAGCTCTTATCATATATGATACACCTGGCTTTTATTTTTGAATTTTAGTGCAATCTTATCCGATTTGTTGTTAGGTTGTTTTTTCACTTTTAAAACATGGACAATTTACCTCCACTTAAAATACAAATAAAAGAAAAACCTTAAATGTTTAGGAGGTAATGTTGAGCCATTTTAAATGCTGTTAATGCTTCTAGAAGGTGCAACAGAAAAATCTAAGATGTTTAATTAATGGATGTATGATCTTGTCAGTAATTAGTTACACTGCTCTGTATTTAACATTGTGGTTTCTTTGGCTGGAATGTGACATCATGCAGGGATATGAAACCAGTGCCTGGGTCGAGTCAGACCCCCATGAGACCAACTGAGGAATCATTTCAGTCACTGGGAGAAACATGGACTATTGGGAGTCACAAAAAAATGGGTGGAGCAGGAACCTCCTTTTTTTTTTTTTTTTCGTCCTCCGCTCCCACCAGCTGGTCAGCAGATGGAAGGACCTGAAGGCCAAGAAAGTAAAAGGGAAGATGGGAATGAGTGTGGAAAATCTCACTCACAGATTTGCTAAATGATAAGCAAATTGGAAGATGTTCCAGGAAGAGGTTGCAGTCCAGCCACATAGTTTTCCTCACGCCGTGACAAGTGCTTTTGCGTGGGCAGGGGTGACATTTAGCAATGGCTGCGGCTCATGTAATGCAATGTTAGTTTTTGGAGTGTTTGTTAATGAGCCTCGGAAAATGGAGGATGTGACACAGTGCGGGGGAAGGTGATGAGAATGTCAGAGCATGAGGGAGAGTGTGGGTAGATGCAAAACATGCGGGTCTGACGCTCTTGTGAACGTCTGCATGTTTTTGCATTTGAGTTGAGTTTACCGCAAAGCTGTCTCTGTATCATTTTTTTTTTTTTTCACTGCCTATTTTTACCTTTTGAGAGGTGAAACCAGGACACATGTGGGATCAGCAGGGATTTATCCTGCTAACATTTATACAAACATTACTTGCTTGGATTATTATTGGACAGTATTAGTTCTATGAGTATATTAACAAAGGGCTAAAACTCTAAGCTGTATTTACAGGTGGTGCTGACTGAAAAGGAGAAAAAAGAAAAACATTTTCATACAGTAGTAGCTTCTCTCTGCATTACTAGCTTCCTTTTGTTCAGCATATCTGGGAAGTTCTTTTAACTTTTTTATTTAAATAAAAAACACTTGTAACAAGTAAATCATAATCTGTTATTGCACTTTTAAATCCGCAAGTCTAAAACGTTGAGAACAGCTGATGAAACACTGTCTCAGTTGTCTCAACAAAGCTGTGCTAAATGACCTTTTTTATCTCCCTTGCTTTACTGTTTAAATAAGCCATCTGCTGCTGATTAAAACCTCTGCCACATTTCTGGCATGTTTGCTTTCGTTTCTTGTAAATCTCTTGTATCACATTTTTCTACCCGCCATGCCGCCTTAAATGATGGATTTCATTTTGCTTCTCCTGTAAGCCTTAACGGAAATCCAACCATCTCAGTTCAAACATCACTTTAAGGTTGTCATTTAAATTGTTCACTATTTGTTTAAATATCTTTGTCCTGTTTCTGAAGGCAGGAAGAGAAAGAAGTTTCGGGATAAATATCTGTATATTCTGGGGTTTCTTAGTTGCAGAAAGTCAGACAGCTGTTATCCTAAGTGAACGTACAACTACAAGTTACTCCCTAAACCAATTCTGGTTCAGGATTTATTTAACTTGTCTAGAGTCAGACAGATTTGAGCTTAATCATGACACTGGGAATGTGTCTTTATCTTAAGGAGCCTGTAGATGTTGTAGGCTATTTCTTTTAAATTTGATCTATTTATTTTGGATACATTTTTGAGCATTACCGTTTTTTTTTTTGTTTTTTTTTGCCAGAGTTTATATTGATCTCTATGGAATATCAGTCTTATGACACACGCTTAAGCTGTTGCTGTACAGAATGGCTGGCTGTGAGGTCCATCCCAATTTACAATTGGATCCCAAATTAACTGCAATGTCAGTTTTCCTTGTCAGCAGACCGGTAAGCGCCCTTGATCGCCCATGCAGTAGACAGCTGTCACTTGGACATATATTGACAAAGGGATGCAAGACAGAAAATATTTCAATTTTAGCATCAGAATCCGGTTTCTTTTTATTTCGGTTTGGGTTTGCACTTACTTTTACTTTGTGTTGTTGTTGTTGGTGCAGACCAAAATCAGATTGAGTTTGTATATATATATATGCTCTGTAGCTATATTCGCCTGTTCGTTTGTGTGTTGCTGTAATGCTGAATTGGTGAGTGGGGGATTGTCCTGTTGTTTGTTGTTACGGGGGGTTGTTGGTGTTGTTGATAAGTGTTTTTGTGGCTGGGGGTTAAAACTGTTTTTGTGACGGGAGGTTTTGGTCCTGATGGACCGCAGCCTCCTGCCAGAGGGAAGTGACTGAAATAATCTGTGACTGGGGTGCGAGGGATCGGCCACAATCTTTCCTGCACACCTTAGAGGCTGGAGGCGTGCAGCTCCTGGAGAGATGGGAGGTTGCAGCCAATCACCTTCTCTGCAGACCGGATGACACGCTGCAGTCTGCTCTTGTCTTTTGCGGTGGCACCAGCGTACCAGATGGTGATGGAGGAAGTGAGGATGGACTCAATGATGGAGGAGTAGAACTGCACCATCATTGTCCTGGGCAGGTTGAATTTCTTCAGCTACCGCAGGAAGTACATCCTCTGCTGGGCTTTTTTGGTGAGAGAGTCGATGTTCAGCTCCCATTTTAGGTCCTGGGAGATGATAGTTCCCAGGAAGCGGAAAGACTCCACAGCGTCAATGGTGGAGTCACATAGGGTGATGGGGGTAGCTGGGGCTGCGCTCTTTCTGAAGTCCACAACCAACTCCACTGTTTTTAGAGCGTTGAGCTCCAGGTTGTTCTCCCTGCACCAGGTCACCAGATGGTTAGCCTCCCACCTGTAGGCGGACTCGTCACCATCGGAGATCAGTCCGATGAGAGTAGTGTCGTCCGCGAACTTCAGGAGCTTGACAGACTGATGACTGGAGGTGCAGCTGTTGGTGTACAGGGAGAAGAGCAGAGGAGAAAGAACACAGCCCTGGGGGGAACCAATGCTGATGAGCTGAGTCAGAGAACTGTGTTCCCAGCTTTACGTGCTGCTTCCTGTCCGATAGGAAGTCTGTGATCCACCTGCAGGTGGAGTCAGGCACATTCAGCTGGGAGAGCTTCTCCTGGAGCAGAGCTGGGATGATTGTGTTGAAGGCCGAGCTGAAGTCCACAAACAGGATTCTGGCGTAGGTTCCTGCGGAGTCCAGGTGCTGGAGAATGTGGTGAAGGGCCAGGTTGACAGCGTCATCTGGTCAGCACAGAGCTTCAAAGTGGAATCTGCTTTTTTTCAATATGTCATGAATGGATGTTTAACTTCTCATATATTATAATTTGTATTTGTTAAATATAGCCAACGAATGCTGTGTATTTCAGTTGGTAATGGTTAGACACATTAAAAGCTTGTAACTGGATCTTACCTGATTTAACTTTTTAAATGATCTATCTTGATTTAGTAATGCATACCTTTTTAATCTGCTAGCTTGCACATAGACGTATTTCATGAACATAGAGATTATGTTTTATGTATAAGTGCATTATTTAGAATACAAATTTAATATGTAAAAAGACAAATCCTTTAATTTCCTTATTTTCTGCAGTGACGGAACTGTTTTTAAGTATGTCTTAAAAATGTCCATATGCCATTGTTTATATTTTAATTTTCATGGTGAGAAATGGGCTCTCTAAAGCTTCTTATTTTTTTCCCATTTCCATGGTGGATCATGTGGCGTTCCTTCCATTGATGGGGGCGTCTTATAAACTCTCACTCATGCTTGACTGTGGGGTGACTTGACTCTTTGTTGCATTTATGCTGCTTGGAGGTGAATCACAGCTCCTTATCTGCACTGATTCAGAGAAGCTGGGAATTCTAAATCTTTCTTTGTTCCAAAAACTTTTTAAAAACAAACCACTGGACTTTGTTTTCCAAGTTTGAAGAAGTTTTGCTTCCCATCCAGAAACATTTATTACCGTAATTCAAAATGTCTGGAGTAGCGTTGAGTTCCAGGCAATATATAGTAACCCAACAAAAGCCTTGATATGGCTTAGAAAACATGCAAATTATACCAAAAAAAAAAAAAAAAAGGTCCACCCCTTAGTAATGGGGAGTCGTTTGGATCATTCTTGGCCTAGCTTAACAGGCGCAATGTTTTTTAACCAGCTGCATGGCGATGAGGATTGAAATGAAACCGGGAAGGAATCAACTTCATCGCTGCTTTATAGGTTTTCGAGAGTTGAAATCTGACTCCACCACCTCTGTTCCTGTTCCTTCACACACCTTTCAAACCACCTGTCTTCTTTGTCTAAAATGTGAACATTCTGGTCCTCAAACAAATGTCATTTGTCCATGAGGTCATCCGAGTGTTGTTCGGAGGAAGCAGCTCACCAGTGTAGGGCCATATAGAATCAGAGCATTCCCCAATGCATTGAGCTGCATAAACCACTCCGCTCATCTTAGGTTTGTTTTTGTTTTGTTTTTTCTTTAGGACGCACAAGCCTCTAAGAGTCTTGTTTGGTTTAAAATATACTGAGATTTTGTTTGGAGAAAATCCTCTTGAGTTTTTAAGAGACTCCAGCAACATATAGGATAGCTTTCTTTTTTGCTTCTATACTGTTTTGCTTTAAAAGTTATTCTATTGGATATCAAGACTGTTTGCTGTCTTTATGCTTATTTCAGCCATCCCCCTTTAAGAATGATCTTGTTAGGGCTGTCTTTTTTATTTTTATTTTTTTTTTTGTGGGAAATTGTTAAACCCTTAGATGTCATATTTCCTATTTAAAACACCTATTTGAATCAGACTAAATATACCTCTTGGTCTAAAGAGCCAGACGTTTGTCTCTTTATTTCTCTTTTTTTTTATGTAGACAGTTGTCTCGTCTACATGAATTTAATATGTGGGAATAGTATTTGAGTTAATGTTTTTAATGTCTCCATAAAAGACCAGAATGTTTCAGGTGAGCATGTTTTAGCTCTTTGTAAAGTGGGGACATAAAACTGGAAGGCATCCTGTTGGGCAAACTGACCCAGTAATATGAGGCATGTACACACCTTTTGCTGAATGTCTTATTTGTGTTTTAGTTTGTATATCGGACACCCAAAAACAGACTCTGTAGTCAGCTAGATTTATGTCTGTCTGAATATTTGGGTTTAGGTGATCCCAAGTGAATATGCTAAAATTGACTGTTATTTATCCCCTGGGAGTACACATAAACACCCATTCACCTAGAAGAGACTGTTGCTGGTATATGCAGTAAAAATGTAGTTGGAGAAAAACAGGACGTCAATTGTTTAATAAAGTTAAGGGTTTTGCTTTTTTGGTCCAGTGTTTTAGAGGTTGGGTTTGACGTAGAAGACTAGTGAAAATTGTGTTGTAGCAAAATGTTGCAGAGCTACAATATGCAAGACCGTTAGTCTCAAGTGTGTGTTTGTGTGTATATATATATATATATTTATATTTATTTATTTTACATATTAACTATATACTAATTATGCTATACTAAGTTTATATCCATATCATTTTAAACTGAAATAAAAACGAAACAATGTTCCCAATGTTTGCAAAACTATATTTTAAAACTGCCGTACCAAAGCCAGGTACTATGTTGAAATCCCAATAGACCCCAGGAAGATGTGTTTTGGAAGTAAATACAGCCCATACCCCCTATATATCACCAATTCTGTGAAGTAGTAACAGCTCCGCACTTTATTTTCATGAGGGCACAGGAAAAAACAAATGAAACAAGCAAAAAAAAAAGGATTATTTACCCCTATGTATATCTGAAGCTACATTTCAGATATCATTATGAAACATAAAACCCTTCACAATATGAATGAACAAGAGAGGCATTTTCATCAACTTTTTGCCGTTTCGAAGTATTGCATTATAAAATCTTGATGGAAATGGGAAAATTTGAAAAAAGTCCCTCAAAACAAGGACACATGACAATATTACGTTTTGCCATGCTTTTTTAATTAGCTATGAACCAATAACACAGCAAATTCGCATTTTAATTCCCCTTATAATTTGCATTTCTGTTGGATGCAAACATGACTACAGACTTCCTAAAGTATTTTAAGGATCCTCCTTCCTCTCAGTGTTTAATTTTGTTTTCAGAGGTGAACACTCCCACAAGTAAAAATCATGTACAGGGAGAGATCCTGTTACATCTCCATAACACATAGCCAGTGAGGTGAATAGGATAAAGGAAAACTAGCCAGTTTTTTTACTTTTAAGTACCTGGATTATCCACCACTGCTGGTCTCGGCCAAATATTATTTAATGTCCCTAATGACAATACGGCATCAACTGTCCCTAATACAATACAGTGTAAATAAACATCCTGATTGGAATAGACTTAATATTACTCATATTTCATATAAACTTCAACAGGGGTTTAAGTTTAAGAA
>NW_015150867.1:626511-633126 GCF_000732505.1 Cyprinodon variegatus | reverse complement strand
TTAACAAATGAATAAACCGACCCCTGCCATCTGAACGTCTTTTTACCTTTTCAAGACGCTGATATTCCTATATGGTCCCTATGGGCTCGCCCTGTCTGGTCATTTCTTCCGGCCAAACTAATCGTGAATCCTTCTGTGTGCTTGTCTGGCCTTTTCACAGCCAGGCGGGAAACTGCTGATTTATGAGTCATTTCCAAAGGAAAACACGGGTCCATCAGTCTGTCCTGATAGAACGGTTCCAATGGGGGTGATAACCTGACTAAAGTTTGACTGGAGGGTGTTAAAAAGTGGAGGGAGAAACAGTAATTGGGTGATGCTTGACAAAAGATTTGAGAATGTAAACAGTTTGTAATGATAACAAAAAAAAGAAGAGGTTTTGTAGAAAGAAAAAAAGAAAACCGTAAAGCTTGTGGCATGAGGGAGAATAAAATTGAGAGCATTATAGGGCAGAGTTGAGGTAATTACACTGTGATTTACAAGAAATGAAAGGGAACGAAATGAAACTTATTAGTAATACTCTTTATGGCTGGATGGCAATTCATTTAAATGGACCATGGATGGCTGCGCAGAATTCAATCAAAATCTATCCCAGAGTTTGAGATATTGTCTGAATCCCAGGTCTAATCCTGAGCCAAACTGTGAGTCTTTGATTGCTTTACAGCACTGGTTCTGGTGAGATGGAAAAGCCATTAGACCTAGAAATATTCCTGCAGTTCAAATTATTAATAACCATACAGAGAGATCTGAGAAAATACCATAGTCTCCTTTTACTAGTTGGAGATCAACTAGGGTTTCTATGACAGGACACTATGACTTGCTAATGCAATAAACTGGGCTTTTTAAAGTGCCATAAATGTATTCCTGTGCTCTGTAAATAAAGGATAAAGTAGTATACAGGGTATTTGGTTATAAACCTGTACCAGTGTTTCCAATAAAACTGAACCACAATATCAGATGTATGTTTTATTTATTTAAAGGTTTTCTTCTCGGCTGACAAATGATAACCTTCATAAAAACATCTAGATCTAGATTTGATGGGTATTGAGAGCTAACTAATATATCCCAGTACCTATTTGAAGGATTGTCTTGCTCTGTCACAGCAGGACAGGCTCGAGGAAGGCTTGTTTCCTAAAGCATTAAGCGTTTCACCTCTTTTGCAACCAAAGGCCACAGAAATAAACATTTCCAAGTGCAGACGCCAGCTTTACTATTTGGTTTGCCAGAAATTATGTATGGTACATTTGAGGTTGAGACGCATTACATGTCACGGCTAAACAACTTCATACGTCAATGTTTGTTTTTATTGATTATTTATTTTTATTTTAGATTGGTATGTTTTTGTTGGTCCCAAATAACTACAGAAACCATCTGTAATGTTGAACTTGGTTGTGGTGAATTAGTGGTAAGATTTTCATCAGCCTTCTTGGAAATATCAAAGCCCAACCATTGTTTCTGTCAGTTTTAAGGTTAACCCTAGTTTATAAAAGTAAGACAGTTTTAATGTAGACTCCATCCATCCATCCATCCATCCATCGTCTCCCACTTGGTCCTCGTCAGTGTCGCGGTTGGGCCGGTGTCTATCGGAGGCAGTCTGCGGGCAAGAGGCAGGGTACAGCCTGGACAGGTTGCCAGTCTGTCACAGGGCAACACAGAGACACACAACCATGTGTACACACTCTCATCTAAGGACAATTTAGAGAAGCCAGTTAACCTAACAGTCATGTTTTTGTACTGTTGGAGGAAGACACATTATGCAGACAGAACCCACTCATGCACACGGAGAACATGCAAACTCTATGCAGAAAGACCCATGGCTAGGAATCAAACCTAGAACCGTCTTGCTGCAAGGCAACAGCAGTACACACTGTTTCCCTGTACAGCATTCTAATATTTTATATTATATATAACAAAAGTTATGCAAGTTATTCCTTTGTGTAAGGAATTCTACCTCTTATCTGTATTATGTTCTTTTTAGAGTTTTTATTTTAGTGTCAGTCTTTTGCTTTTGAATGATCAAGATCCTTTCATGTCCTGTTTAAATTTGTGTGTTCATCCCAGCAATAGTCTATCCCCTCCTCAGGAGTTTAAAGCCAGTCAATATTTTTTTCCCTTCAGATCCTGATCTGTTCTATTTAAAAGTTTCCTTCTATTGAACTGTTTCTGGCACGTTTGTTGTTTGCATCAGAGGCTCTCCAGTTGCTCTTATATATTGTCCTTGTCTGTAGAAAGTTTCTTAACTAATCCTCATCATCTCCTGCAATTTAAGGCTGCAGTTTCCATGTCAGCTTATGTGTTACCTTCTGAACTAAATGTAATAATTACAGCATGCCACATAACCCGTTAGTTTTTTCAGTAAAAGGTAGATACTTGCAAATCCAGCATATCCAATACCACAAAGGTTAAAAGCTTTAAAAGATACAAAGTTATCCATCAAGCTTTCCTGCTCAGGTTCTTGCTCCAAAATTATAAAGTCATCTTTTTAATTAAAGAGTGAAACAGCCAAAATACTGATTATATTAGTTACAGTTTCCTTTCTGTTGGTAATTAAAAAAAAATGTTTATGTCAAAATCAGTGAACCAAAGGAAAACTATTTCAAAGTCAGAACATCCCATTTCTTGGGATGAGCTGATGGGTAGACCGATCAGGTTTTACCAAAAAGGCCTACCTACAGGTTGGGCATGAACCAGTCCCAAAATGTCTGCTCAACACTATTGGATAAAAAGATCACTACATCTAGATATGTCATTTTTTTCTTCAAATACGTGTATTTGTTCTTGAACTGAGGTAAGTGAGACAATTTGCTAATGGAACAAAATGGTTTACATCTAAAATAAGAAAAAACAATTGCATTCATTGTCTTATTTCAAGAGCATGTTATCTAATTATCTTATTCTAAGAGTAAAAATACTCATTCAATTGGCAAATCCTCATTTACCTACTCAAACACACTCATCTTAAGTTTTGACTTCTTTTTAGATCGTTTTTGCCGTGTACACTATAAGGTAAAGGGAATTTTAATTGTATTGAAAAATATTGGAATATATTCCATTATATAAAAAAAACATTGCAGTCAGTGCCTTTTTTTACCCTGACTAAATGTAAGACATTTTTTATATAGTTGTGTACTTTTAGAGATAAAAAGCATAATAAATTGCTATTAGTTGGGAACTGGTACGCCTAATTGCCGTGATAGGTAACGTAGTTGGCTTTTTTATTATCATGACTCCTTCCAATATAACAATACAAATGGAGCTACAACCACTTTAACATGTAACATTGCCTTTATTGTTCCCAAAATTAATACAAATATCCTAATGACTGCTGCATCCTCACTTCAAATATTCTTTTGCTTTTAGATATTCAAGCTAGTCTGTTATGAATAAAACATGTGACTTTGTAAATTACATTTCATCTACTTTAGTTTGGTCCAAATGTATAAATAAAGTCACTGACACTTTACTAATGCATGCAGAAATGTGAAATAACTGTTTATAATAATCTTTCAAATTTAAGCTGTTATCGTTTAGTTCAAATAATGTTATATCAAATGTGGTTTAAATTTTCATTGATGACCTCAACAACGTGTCCTGTTAGCAGCTTAATCTACAAAAATGGTTTGTACAGACTGTTGGTTTTGTAAATTCCTGTCAGGAGCATATTTATAAGGCAGAACCCCATCCACTGTTACAGGTTTAGGTCATAGTGGTCTGAAATGCATAAAATTTATCTCTTCTATCATGAATAAATTCTAAGACCGAAAGGATCGGACAGGCAGTGAATCCAGATGTCTCTGCAAGGCTTATTAAACAGTGAGCACATTGTTGAAGAAGCAGTAAATTCTTAAATGGCAAGAAGAGGGAAAATGATTTTTTCAGATGGCAGTGAACTGTTTTCTAGTTGAACACAGGGATTCTGAGAGGCCTTCCTATCGCAACACTTTGTTCTTTAGTCACAGCTCTGTTAAAATCCTGGAAAACAGGTGTTTTTCATTGATGTTATTCTTAACATGGTCTTTTAGTTTACAACCTTCCTGCTACTGTCCTCCTGCTGGAAACCATTGCCTGAGATTTGTGGTTTTCTAATCTCTCCTCCTCACACTGACCTAGTTCAGTACACAGTACATATTCACAGTTGCATGTGGCAGTGTACATAGCAAATTCAGCAGCTAAATGTATTTCCTATATGCCCTTATGATGTGTTCCTTTGTCTAAAGAGGGAGCTGATGCTTAAGATTAGCTTTTACTCATGTAGGATTCTTTTTCTACCTGCTTGCAGTTCGATAATGCCTGAAGTTGGAACTTTCTGTTAATATGCATGGTTTGGTCGGGTACCTGAGAAATTAACAAATAATTAAGTTAGAAAAATGTTATGTTTATTACAGCCTTTTTTATTCCCGGAGCAGCCAGTTTGGAGGAAACGTGCAAATGAGGAGGTCATTGAGTTTATCATCTAGGAACTTCTCATCACAGATGTTTCCTGTAATGGCACTTGACATCTTCTCAACTCCTCAAAAAGTTGACCAGTTCTTATTTACTTCTCCTTTCTTATTTATTATTTTTTTTGAATAAGTCAATCCTTTGGTAAAATACTACTTCTATAAAAGAACTGGGGATTTAAAGGGTTGATCAAATAAGTAAAACTGCTTTAAAAGCAGTTTCAAAACTGCTCACACTTCCTAGCCTTACAGGGAATTTCCATTGATGTGCATTCATTTCTAAACTGCATTTAATCTGAGTAATACAATTATTCATGAAGTGTATTTTTCTTGCATCAAGCAGGTAAGTGTGACACTTTTCCAATGGAATAATATGGTTTACATTTGAAATAAGTAAGAAATATCCACAGCCTCTTATTCCAATTGTATAATATCTAATTATCTTCTTTTAAGGGTAGAAATACTAAATACAGTTGCAGATTGTCTTATTTACCTACTCAAGAGTAAATACAATTATTTAAAGAATCTTTGCCGGGGCATTACAAACATACTGTACGCAGGAGGACTCACCTGTCGATACAATAGACTTGGTTTTAACTAAAATATAGACAATTTCTCATTTAAAAATTAGAAAAAAGAAGCACTTTGTGCATTTGTTGATGGGAATGATGTCTATGCTTTTCTTCCAACAGGATTTGGGAAAAGTTTGATTTATCACCTTACTCCTCTAGTTGTGAGAACACCCAAAAAGCTGCAGATGAATCCTATTGCGATCATCATGACAATGATGGTGAAGTCCAGATTGGCTGAAAGCATATTATGGAAGGTGGGTACTAGCTGTCGATCACCCAATCAGCTCAAAGTATTGTACTAAAATCCCTCGTTTTTACGGACAGACTAAACGACAGCCCTCCCAGATTGATAACGTAAAACTCAACTCAGTTTTACACATATCAATCCGGCAACTGCCAGGTTGAACCAATACAGGGTCGCACACTTATACACACACCCACAGACAATGTCACCATGTTTTGTATATGTTTGTATGTATATAAAGATTAAGATACTGTTCATAAACGTAAGCATTTTGGGAAACCCAGTCCAGGTCGGATCCAATCACCTTCTGTCATTAGACTCCTGCAAAATGGCCTATTTTTCAGTGTTAGTGTCCGTTATAGTGTGAATGCATGTACCCAGGAATACACAAACTGACAAAGCAAAAGACCTTTGTGGGAACGTTTCAAATGCTTACAATTTCCCATTTGTCATCTTGTTACTGTATATGCCCCAGGGGCATGACTTTCGAGCATATCCTTTTGGACAGAAAGATTTTATAAAATGCATACTGAATGCAGCTTTTGTGACATGTTTTATTGCTGTATGCCAGATGGTCCCTATTTAGTTGCCACATAATGTAGCAACCATGCAGTTTGTCTTTTTTCATCCATTTTATTGTACATTTCTTTTAATCTTTGAATGATTCCTGAAAAAAAAAGCATTAAGAGTAGATTTTGACATAATGAAACAGATTTAACTGATTGGCTTTAAGCAGATTTAAAAGTTGGAAACGTGCATGTTGCTTTGAAATTGTTAGTGAACTAATCGTATTGCTTGATGTAATCATTGATGCTGATGGATAGTTAAAGGTGTTTAATGGAATCTTTTACAACCAGTCATTAGCTTTACAGTCAGGCTAAAGTGATATGCATTGACTGATTATAACTTCAAGTAAATCAGACATGTTTAAGTTCAGTTGCTAATGTGTGATGATGTCACACAGAACAGGATGGTACTATATACATTGCTAATGTGGTGGGAACAGGATCTTTGGAGTTTGATTAACGACGTGCAGGAAAAACGAGCAGCAGATGGGATGCTGATTTCTTGTTTTTGGGTGAGCTGTTAAATTCACCAGCTGTAAAGTCTGCTTATCGCATGTGGAGCTTTGGGCTGTCATTAGAAGGGTTTTCTTGGAAAGATGGCATTTTACTGCTTCTGACTGTTTAGATATATAAATGTTTATGGCGTTTTTTTTTGTGTGTTTTTCCTTCAGAAACCTACAGAAAGTGAACTGCACCATTGGTGTAAGAAGAAAATGTAATGTTTCAATAATTCAGACCTGATGACAGGATGCATGTACAAATATGTGCAGCAAAAGACTAATGTGAAATGCCAGTCC
>NW_015150867.1:624306-626196 GCF_000732505.1 Cyprinodon variegatus | reverse complement strand
GTTTTTTTTAAGAGAAATGGCTTAATGTTTTCAAATACTAAACTTTTTTCTGACTATTTTATTTGAGACTAAGGGGAGATTTTTCAATGGAAACTCAATCTGCAGCAAATGCTGTGAAATCAAAATTGGATCTTAATGCATGAAACATGTCATGCTGTCGGATTCTTAAACCTTCAAACAAGAGATTGTCTTAAGACCGGGCCTTTTAAATCATGTTTTTCATCTTTCTTTCCTTTAAAGTGCAATTACTGTAAATTGATCCATCAGCTTGTGTTGTCTGACAGGACATGGGAGCTGATGATGGCATTAGGAGTCATTTTTTTTCTTTTCCCAGATGGAAACCAGACCTAACTCTCAAGCTTATTAGGAAGGCCAGGGAATTAAGGAAGCGTTTTAAGGATTGTTTGGAACCTGAAGAAAGGTGAAATGTTTGACCTAAGAGATATTTTAGCATGGGACCATTTCCATGTGGTAGTTGTAGGAGCATTAAGCTACGCAGATAAAATAATACTGGCATAAATCACTGTTTCTTCCAACAGCACTCTTGCTTCATTACCTCTCAAAATCAAATTAACCCCATGTTACTGTTGATCTAAAAGGTCAAACAAGTATCATCAGATATTTTTTTGTTTTGTTGAAGCAAGTGAGCCGTATTTAAAAATCATTTTGATATTTTAGTGTTCACAGCTGACTCAATGTTTCAGGTAATGTTAGATGATGACTGTGTTTCATAAACATGAAAAAATTCCTGATGTTCTTGGTCTGTTTGGAAAAATAATATTCAGCTGTTTTGCTGCCAGATCAGCTTTCCGGCTCCCAGCTAAGGTCACTGTATCCTGAGAAAACCTGAACAAAAAGAAATATTTATTTATTTATTTGTGTCCCTTTGCATTTGCACAGCTTGGAGTGTAAATGTTCTTGCTTTTAATTCAATTCAATTCAGTTTATTTATATAGTGCCAATTCAGAACATGTCATCTTACGGCACTTTACAGGTACAATTCAACCAGGTCATACAGATAAATTGATTCAAAGTTTTCTATCTAAGAAAAACCATTTGATTGCATTGAATCATTGACTCAAAGGCAATTCCTCACACCAAGCATGGGTGTAGCAACAGTGGAGAGGAAAAACTATATTTTAACAGGAAGAAACTTCCAGCAGGACCAGGCTCAGTGTGAGTGGTGATCTGCCGAGGCCGACTGGGGTTCAAGGAGACGGAAGCAGACATTCAGAAATGAGCAGAGATACAAAAGGAACTTGTCAACCAGCTCCACAGGTGGCCCCCTCCAGGAAAGACACAGTAAGGCAGACGACCTCCGAGCCACCCCCCAGGTCAGAGGACGAATAGTGCACATCCAGTTAGTCACAGTTAGAGAAACTATGGTGGAATAACAAGCCGCGCTCAAACATCTATTAACAAGGTGTTGATGGCAGCAGCACAGCTGATATTTCTCTTCAAAATGGTGTCACAGCCAAACAGGAGCAGACCAGACAAAGCTACCATGAGAAAAAGCAGGGAGAGCATAATGATAGAGATTGAACTAACAAATTCTGCAGAGTGGGAGAACAGAAACAGAATGAAGCAGAATTATTAAAAAGGGATCCCTATGTCCTCCAGCAGTCTAAACCTATAGCAGCATGATGACTATAGATATAACACTGAATAACCTGAGACACTCTAACTAAAAGCTTTATCAAAAAGGAAAGTTTTAAGCTTACTCTTAAAAGTAGACAGGGTGTCGGATTTATCATGTCCTCGCAGACTAAAACTGGTACTTGGTTCCACAGGAGAGGAACCTGATAATTAAAAGATCTGCCTTCCATTCTGTTTTTAGAAATTCTAGGAACCCCTAGTAAACCTGCAGATTGAGAATGAAGTGCTCTGTTA